>NC_041402.2:62272062-62374562 GCF_900747795.2 Erpetoichthys calabaricus
TCGCGAATATATTATTGCAATCCTTAACGGGAACGTTTCAATAAACTTAATTTAAACTTACGTTTTACACGGTGCTTTGTTTCCCTTATGAAGATGCTTGTATGCTTCACTCGCTCCCTTCTCAATTGTTTAATGAATTTTTTGTTCTTCGCTGTTTGCGGCTCTTACTTCATTTCTCCCTACTGCATTCACAGTCTTTTCACGTGATTACGTGGGAGGCGTGACACTCAACTCTGCCTCCCACGGCCATCAAGCTGCCGTCCATTACAGTATATTGTCAAAAAAGAGGTTCCAGTTATGACCATTACGCGTTGAATTTCGAAATGAAACCTGCCTAACTTTTGTAAGTAAGCTATAAGGAATCAGCCTGCCAAATTTTAGCCTTCCACCTACACGGGAAGTTGGACAATTAGTGATGAGTGAGTCAGTCAGTCAGTCAGTCAGTCAGTCAGTGAGTCAGTGAGGGCTTTGCCTTTTATTAATTAGTATAGATATACAGAGTTGGGCAGACGTAGGTTTTTGAGTTGTTAATATAGAAAAAGACATGCAAGTTATGATTATTACAGTAGCTTTATTAACTCATTAGCTTTATTAACTTTTTTAACTCAAAAGAATTTCACAATTGCTCTGTGCACTTAGGTACACTCTCATAAATGCTCAAATTACTGGTTTGCGTACTCACAACTGTAAACCTACTATTGCTCACCCCTGTATATATATATTTTCTTTTAAAGATTTTACCAATAAAATCATACATAATGATAAAAAAAATTTAGAAAACATAAAAGTCTTTCAGGGGCGGCACAGTGGTGCAGTGGTACCACTGCTGCCACGCAGTTAGGAGACCTGGGTTCGCTTCCAGGGTCCTCCCGGTGTGGAATTTGCATGTTCTCCCCGTGTCTGCGTGGGTTTCCTCCAGGCGCTCCGGTTTCCTCCTGCAGTCCAAAGACATGCAGGTTAGGTGGATTGCCGATTCTAAATTGGCCCTTGTGTGTGTTGGGTGTGTTTGTGTGTGTCCTGTGGTGGGTTGGCACCCTGCCCGGGATCGGTTCCTGCCTTGTGCCCTGGATTGGCTCCAGCAGACCCCTGTGACCCTGTGTTCGGATTCAGTGGGTTGGAAAATGGATGGATGGATAAAAGTCTTTCAAGCCTTTAAATACTCTAGTATTTTTTTATCTACAACAGTATTTATTTCTATTGCACATTTGCATTCAAAGTTATTATAATTCAAAGCCATTTACAGCATGTCAAAGAAGTACTAAAGTAGTCTGATGAAAAGCTACCTACCCCTGTTGTAAACAATCCATGTTATACTATTTATGCCACATCCAAATTGGACCCTTTGTTTTTTATATAATACAATAATAATCCCAAATAATAGTCCTCAAAGGTCTATTTTGTTCAAGGTATAACAGTCCACGTTTTCCCACATATAGTAAATAAAGGTTGTTATTCAACATTTTATAACATAACATTTGCAAACCTATTTAATCCAGTTTAAGTTTGAAAAGGATCGTAGTTGTTCCCAGCAGCATTAGAATCATGGCAGGTAATGACCATAGTGTTATAATTTGGTTTCTGTTCTTACTTTTCTCTGTCTTTTCTAGGCCTGGCACTCATTTTAGGAGTGTTTAGGGTCATATATTAAGATTTTAATTTTTCCCATTTACTTGAAGTTTTATATATTTAATTTGATGTGATTCGTCACCATTTTTGGGTTCTCCGTTATTAGGGCAGTATCCCATGTTGTTAGGTGTGTATTCTCAGAGGTTATGACCTTTAAGTAACAACGTGATGGCTTAAAAGGTTGGCTAAAATATAATTTCCTTATCCAGGCTGTAGATACCAATCATTTTTTGACAAATCACTTGCAACAATGGCTTTTTGATATAAACGTTCTCCTAGTTTTGTCTTTCGCTCATGTTATTTTTGATTACATATTTTTGTCTCACATTTTGGCTTTGATGATACATATTTTGGACTGCTCGGTTTTGACCCTTTACTGTTTAGATGTCTGCTTACACATACACTCACTCTAAGCAAATCTGGAATTAACAGATTTAATCTATCAAGTTAAGTAATTATCAGCAATATAATTTATTTCAGTTCCATGTCCTCCTGGCATGGATTTGCATGTTTTTCCCATGTCAGCAAGATTTTCCTCAGGGTGCTCTGGTTTTCTCCCACTGTTTAAAGACATGCAAGTTAGGTGAATTGGCCGTAATGTGTGTTTGGTGTGCAAGTGTGTGTATGTGTTTTTCTCCTGTGATGGACTGGCGCCCTCTACAGGGTTCGTTCTTGCCTTCAGCACTATTCTATCTGGGATAGGCTCCAATGCCTCCAGTGAGCCTGGTCTGGATTAAGCGGTTTAGAAGATGAAATGAAATAAAATAATTTATTCCAGTTGGGGGTCCAAAAAAAGATGATTATTAATACAGTATATTAATCGTAATATATTTTGATGGTAAATCCTCTCGCCACAAGCCAGCACAGGGCAGATGTAAGTAGTAAGGTCATTTTTTTTGTATAATAATAGTATGTACCATGTGACAAACTTTTTTTTCACTACAAAAAAATGATCACCATCACAAGGGTCATGCACAGGAGTCAGGCACAGGATTTTCCAGAGGGCTGCCCAATAGAGCCAAAGTCCTTTATTCAATCAATGAAAGCAATATATACCTTTTGTCGCTGCTTGCAACATTTCCATTGGATTTGCTTGCTTACAAATAATTGCTGTTTAAGGCCACAACTTGCATTTGCCAAATATTAGCATATCAGGTTTACTCAATAATTTTGCACTGATGTGAGTGAATGAGGGCATGAGGATGGGTTTTGCTATAACAGTTCCTAGCTCCCTGTGTTTAGGATTAAGCATGGTAAGGAAATGGATTGGTAAACTGAACTACAAACTGGTCATGTCATCTTCTAAGCTGCTTGATCCAGAGCAGGGTCACAGTTTCACTGAAACCTGTCTCAGCTTGCACAGGGCTCAAGGCAGGAACAATCTCCTGGACAGGGTTCCAGCCCATCACAGTGGAACACACACATACACACACACACACACACATACACACACACTACAGAAAATGTATTATCACCAATCCACCAAATCTGCATGTCTTTGGATTATGGGAGAAAACAGTGGCACCTGGAGGAAACCCATAAACTCCACGGAGGGAGAACCTGGGACACAAACCCTGGTCTCCACACTGTGAAAGAGCAGTGTTAGCACTATACCACACACTCCAAATAGGTGCATTTTTTAAAAAGAATACTGCATACCAAATAAAATATTAACTCCAGAAATAGATATTATTTTTTGTTTCTTTTATCATGCACTGAGAGAGGCACAGTAGTTCTTTTTATCATTTTTATCAGCCAGGTATTATTTAGTAATGTCTTTTTTCATGGTATCATTCTATTATAAAAGAGTCTGACAAAGAGAAGGGAATAAAACAAGCACATTGTAAACTATTTTGTAAAAGCATTAGAACCCATCGCTGATTTTCTTTCTCAGCAGGACCTTTCCATGCCCTGAAAAGTCCATATTTTCCCCTTGCATTATATATAATTGAGAAACATGGTAAACAGACTCTTTTGTTATCATTTTTCAGATAGTTTCAGTCTTTGAAGATGACATTAAAGGTTTCCAGAAAAAAAAAACTTTCATAAACCTACTTAAAAATGAAATGGATTGTCAATAAAATAAAAAAGAATTAACTGAATCCAGTTTGTTTAAAAGAAGCATGCATAACCACTCACTTATTGCAAATACTTTTTCTTCACTTTGTCACTTTCAACATTACCGAAAAAAGAGATTAATTATAGCTTGTTGGTCTCTGTGGGTGATGAGCTTTGAGGAAAAGTGATCAAACACATTGTTGTTGTTATGAAGAAAAAGACATTATTTCCTTACAAGAAACTTCTTTGTTTGTGTCATATAGGGTTGCTTCATTAAAACTAGCATATTACCAATGAGCAATCATTCACCATGAATAAAATACAAGCATACAAAATGTAATAATTTGCCTTTTGCATTTGAAAATTCCTACAATATTTTTTTATCTTATACACCAAATCAAACATGAAAGATATAGTTTCCCATCTTACATGTTTGGCAATAAATAACTTTTTGTCATTTTAAAACAGCCAGACATCTCGGAAATAATGTTACAGAATCAAGCAGCAAAACATTTGTGGGGGGTCACAGATACTATATACCAATTGAATTTCACTCAACGTTATACTTTTAATGATCAAGTGGAGACAAGTTCAGTCCTGTCCTATGCTGGAATGAGGTTGACCAAGTGAAGAATGTCCACTACTGCTCTAATCAGTGAGCTGTGCTATGCATTCTTTAAGGGAGGAAGTCAAAAGAAAGCCAAGTCAATGTTATTACCATATCTATATAGTACAACAAGATTAATACACAGTATTATCCCATTTGTTGTGTCAGATGCCATATCGGATTATAAAGGGCGATATGTCATGGTGATGGGCAATTAATCTAATACTAAAATGATTTTGATTAGTATCTAGGCACCTAACGTGGATGATAGAGCTTTCTTCCAAAATGCATTTGCATTTAACCCTAATATGAACAATCACAAAGTACAGTATAATGGCCGGAGACTTTAATTGTGTTTTAAATCCAGACCTAGATAGGTCCACAGATACAATGTCGATAACATCTAATACTGCAAAGATAATTACACGTTTTCCTAAACTAACAGCATACTCCTTCTTCTCATCCGTACATCATTGTTACTCAAGAATGGGTTTTTTTCTCATAGACAATCATTTTTTGCCCACTATCAAATCTTGTAAGTATAAGTAAGCCAGTGATTCTCTAAAGAATTGTAAATCCAAGAATGGCAATCAGTTTCTGTTCCATCCGATATTTAGATGGATGAAATATCATGGAGAGTGGGTGCGTCCGGAGAAATATCATTGAAGTAAATAAGCATATCTGTACTAAAGCAGTTTCGTTTTGTGGAGACGTGATTCCGTTGCCTTTGCTGACACCAACTGCTGGCAGAGTGGAGCACAGCACGTTTAGTTTACAGGTTGTGGTGTTCGTGTGCCAGCCACTGAGTCTGGGAAGCCGCTGGGTTTGAGTCTGTGACCATTATGTGATCTATATTACTGGCACAGTGGATTAGAGCAAGTGTAGTGTACAGGTTGTGTTGTTTGGGCACCACCTACTGACTCTGGGAAGCCGCTGTGTTTGACTCTGGGGCGTACGCCACGGTGCAGTACATATGCGCCTCGGTGGGAAGCCGCTGCGTTTGACTCTGGGGCGCCACGGCCTGTGAGTTCTTTGCTTCTGGTGTTTGTGAAGTGCGTTGCAGGAGCCTCCATTTATTGGTTTTATCCATGGGGTCTCGGAAGCCGCTGCGTCTGACTCTGGGGCGTGCGCCACGGCGCAGTACGCATGCACCTCGGTGGGAAGCCGCTGCGTTTGACTCTGGGGCGCCACGGCCTGTGAGTTGTTTGCTTCTGGTGTTTGTGAAGCGCGTTGTAGGAGCCTCCGTTTATTGTTTTTATCCACTGACTCTGGGAAGCCGCTGCGCTTGACTCTGGGGCGGGCGCCACGGCGCAGTACGCATGCGCCTCGGTGCGTCCACCGTGTGTTCGCCGTGCATAAATTAAACTGTGGTTTAGTAATATAGATGATGCTATCATTACCTCTGATGATTCCCCTCTTATCATGGAGCTTAAATTAGTGTGTCCTACACACTCATCTCGTACCCAGCATCTTAACTCTCTGTCATTAGCTGATGAGAACTATACAGAATTCATATCCAAGAAAATTGATTATTTTCTTGAGACAAATGCATCCTGAGCAGTCTCAGCAGGTATACTCTGGGAAACACTGAAAGCATTTTTAAGAGGACATATTATTTCATATCTTTCTCACAAAAATAAACTGGAAACCAAGAAGGCATTTGAGTTAATCACCGAAATTACCAGAATAGATCTAGAATACGCCAGGTCTCTAAATGAGGAAAAGACGTTTTGCAATCACAATTTAACCTCTTGACTACTAAAGAAATGCAACAGCTTAACTTTAAATTGTGACATCATTATTATGAACACAGAGAAAAGGCCAATAAGATATTAGCCCAACAAATCCACAAGCAGGATGTCCGTAATGCAATAAAAGCAATTAACAACACAGACGGAGATAAAATTATTGACCATAAAAATATAACTTACACATTTAGAGAGTACTATAAGTCCTTATATTCTACTCAGTTGAAAGGCGATAAGACACGATCTAATAAGTTTCTTGATTCATTAGAGATGCCACAGCTAGATACTCGTACTGCTGTGGAACTGGATAAACTTCTGACACTTTCAGAATTACTAGATGCTATAAACTCACTTCAAAGTGGGAAAGCAGCTGGCCCTGATAGCTACCCAGTGGAATTTTATAAATAATTCTCAAATGTTAGCTCCACTATTATTATTAACATTTATAGAAGCTAAAGACAAAAAAAAATGTACCACAAATTTTCCTCAAGCATTAATTACCTTCTTTCCTCAGAAGAACTAGAACCTAATACAATGTGCATCATATAGACCTATCTCTCTTTTGAATAACGATGTTAAGATACTCTCCAAATTTCTAGCCTGAAGGACTGGGAAAGTGCTCCTTCTGTAATATCACAAGACAAGGAGATGGGAAGACTGGACAGAATTGAGGAAAGGATGAATGCAACCAAATACAGGGAGGTTGTAGAAGAAATAGTGCTACAGAGTGCACATGATCTTGGACAAGGGCGATGGTGTACCTTTAAGTACGACAACACCGGAAAGGCTTCAGGACAAGACTCTGAGTGTCTCTGAGTGGCTCAGCTATAGCCCAGACTAAAACCTCATAGAACATCTGTGGACAGAACTGAATCTGGCACTTTACATATGATTCTTATTCAGTCTATTGAAGCTTTAGGCATCTGCCAGGAACAATGGGATTGACTGCCCAAATACAGATATGCAAAGCTTGTAGTGACTTATTCAGAAATACTCGTATCTGTAATTGCTATCAAAAGGGCTTCTACAAAGCAATGAGTTAAATGTTTGAATACTTACAGTATATGAATAAGAGATTAATGTTTTTGAATTTTAATACATTTGCAAAACTTTCTGAAAGCATGTTTTCACTTTGTCATTATATTTTCTGAATGATGATTGATAGGAAAAAAATTGAAAATGTTTCCATTTAAAATTAAATCTACTCCATAATAAAGCATGCATAAAGTGAAGGGGTCTGAATACTTTCTGAATTCACTGTGTTTACATATAGAGTATATTCAGTACGCATGTTGTGATAGAAGACAGCTGATTGCGGGCAGATATTACTGCCTTATCCAGCCAGTAGGCCATCTTAGATGGACATTGCAGATAAATTGATCAACCATCCTGGTCTGAAAGGTTGCCGTTTTCTTTACCAGACAGAAGGCTAGTATAATGAAAAGACAGAGGGAGACTGCTTCTCAGTGCCAGTATGCTAGGTGGCAGCATCTTTCACTCATAACTCTTATTTGGACACCAGCAGTGCTGGAGGACCACCCTGTTGGGGTCCTTGGGTGCCACTTAAGGGAGCCAATGCCAGATAAAGGTCCCTTCTGACTGAGAAGTGTATCCTGGCCACAGAACTGATGTCCTGGAAGTCCTCCTGGGTCTGGCTTTAAAAGGAGCCCTCCACCTCACCTGGACAAGTCAGAGTCGGGACTGGAGGAGGAAGAAGCTCTTCAGGGCATTAGGAGAAGAAAAACAAAAGGAGTAGAAATGTGTTAGTTTCTTTGTGTGAAAAGTGCATTGTTTTGGAAGACTTTCCACATGTTGCAAAGGTACTGTGTCTTTAAAAAAGGGTCCGGAGTTGGGGTGCAAGACGTGCCCTACAGGCCACAATTAATATGCAATATATACAGCAACTAGTCTTCTAAACAGACAGTAATTGCTCACTCCTCACCAGATCACTGCTCTCTGCTTTATTTTATATTTTTACATCTAGTAAGAAATCAAATCATGCCCTGTAGGACATCCTGAGACTTTGCCTGAACACTGGTCCTGTGAGTGCTGTGCAGAGTGGAGGCAGAACCTCTGTGTTTTTCCTAGTTGATTCTGGGGTTAGTCAGGGGTGTGTTCTTGCTCCTGCTCTCTTTAATGCTTGCATGGATTGGGTGTTGGGCAAAGCTGTGGGGTCCAGCAGCTGTGGGGCATCTATTGGCAAAGAATGATTCACTGATCTTGACTTTGCCGACGATGCTGTTATCTTCGTGGAGTCAATAGAGACTTTGATCATGGCTCTTGAGAGACTGAGCGAGGAGTCTGAGTGTATGGGCTTGCGAGTGTCCTGGATTAAAACCAAGATCCAGGCATCTACTGACCTCTTATGCACAGCCATCTTCAGTGTGCCTGTCTGCGTAGAGAGAATTTACCTTGTCAAGAGGTTTACTTACCTCGGCAGTGACATTCATGTCTCTGTTGACTCTACCTATGAAGTCAGTAAATGGATTGGGAGAGCACTGGGGGCCATGAAGTTGCTGGGAAAGGGTGTGTGGAAATTTTGCTTTAGGTATGTGTTCAGCATTTCTTGTATTTCTCACATTTCCTTTCATCCTACATTTACCCAGATCTTTGTAGACACATAACACACATGAAATGCATGTATCCCAGATAACGATATATTGTATTATTTACCCTATACAACTCCAGGCACCTCACCTCACACGCAGATAAGTAGCCTTGGCTTGAGCTGGGAGAACTTTTTGCCCAAGTTAAGCTGCATCAAGGCGAGGGATGGGACAGCAGGCTGCTTGCTGCTTGTACTGATTGACGCATTTACAAATTAAAAGACACTGATGGAGAAATGCAAAGGAATTTATGGTGGGCTGGAATTACAAGTTTTTTTGGAGGCTTCAGGGATTCTAGTGTTAAAGTACTTCCTATAGTCAGCAACATTTGCATTGTGGATGGGTGGAGTGTAGTGGCACTGCTGTGTAGAAGGGTGGGGGCTAAGTGAGGGTGAGAGTGAAAGAGAGAGAAAGAGCTCAACTGATGTCACCAGGAAGCGCTTCACTTGCACTGATTACAGGCAGTCTCTCGACACCCGGGCATGGAAGTAAGTCTGTTGCTCTCAAGGTAGTGATGCAGATTCTGAGATCATTTGTAATACAGAATTTGTGCATTATTGGCTGATCACTGGCAGTAATAACAGTGCAAAATGTGCATCCTGGAATGGATTGTGATGTGATTACATGACAAAACAATAGGTAACAAGAATATTGGTGTAGGTAAGTATGTTTTTTCATAATCATTCTATAAAATGCTTACATATTAACAATACTTAACATTACTTACAATTATCAATCATTCAGTCAGGCACACTGCAAATAGACAACTTTGAGATATCGTTTCATATGTAATAGAACTTATTTATTTGTATTCCCTCCTATGGGCATGGATTTCAAGATTCAATGCAAATGAAAATGTAGATATCAGCAGATAATCATGCATAGTTCCTTAATTTTAATAGAGATTTTAATCTTACAGACTAAGTGCTCACACCAGGTGAAACCTGATAACCAAAAAAGAAAAAAAAATGAGTTGTAAGGGAAACCTCTGCTCAAAGTGACAGAATATCCCTTCCCTGCTTTGCTACTTCCCACTCATTTTGCCTTGCAGTTGTAAAATTTATGATTGGCAAGGCAATGTGCTTCACCAATCAATAAGGTGCTTCATTATTGATTGGTGAAACACATTGGCAATTGAGGTTCTCTGTAGGTTTGTTTAATGCAAGCTGATTAAGAAAACATGATGATTTTGTCTGCCTTTTGAGGTTAACTGCATCTTATTCTCCACTAATCACTAATTTATACATAAGAGAAACCTTCGGCTCTTGCATAAAACAGGTACTTCAGCTTGTTAAGCTCAGACTTTTCAATGGAATAAAAATCAATGGAATATAATTTTAAAATTTTTCATTGTCTTCTAAATATGAATTTCCATTGTAGCAGTATTATGGACAAACAGACTTTATTGGAATGAATTATCTAAGTGAAAGAGCTTGTTATAAGAGATGTAAAGTTTTGTCAGCAAACAGCCTATATTGTACAGGGACAGAGAGAGAGAAACTAATGCTGTGCACCTTTTTTCTCGGTTGCCTTCACTCTGTCTGTTTGACTCTTGGCTGACATTGCACTTGTCTCAACTACTTGTGGCACTGTTGGTATCAGAGACCCTCAACATATATCAGGGAGCTCTTTCATGCAGAAGTAAGCACGGTTCATTAGGTAGCTGGTAGGAATGCATGAATACGCAAGCGGTAGCAATCAGCTTCTGTTAGGATCTGCTACCGAGGGCAGAAAGATGCACTGCCTGAAACCACAAAGTGTACATGTTGTCGTATCAGGGAGTTAAGCAGAAGAACAAGACAACAGCTGATCTTTCCTGCTTTGAGATGTTCAGATTCTGACCCTTGTTGCACCATTGAAGCACTATGTCACCTTATGATTTCAAAACATAACTTGCCTTAAAAACTATTGCCAGTTTAAATCACTTCTTTCCATTACTTTATGCTAGTTAAGGTTTTGAACTTGGAGGCTATTTTAACTGTATTACTGGGTTGAAAACACATTATTTTCTAGACTCTACAGCAAATGACTACTATCAGATTTGGGGCATGAATCTTACTGAAAGCTTGTAGGCTTGGGACTTGGTGCAGCTGGATTTTATATTTCATGAGCAGCAAAACCCAGCATGAATGTATTTGCAGAATCACTGATTCTAATCACAGGTACCACACCTAGTAGTAATACAACACTTTGCCTCTTACTATACAACTTTATACCCCTTGTTTACCTACAACTGTGTGTCCAGATACAGCTCCAACTCTTTCATTATATTTTCTTAAGACAAGATCACATAGGCTAGATCACCTTCAATAGTGAGATGGCTTATAGACAGGGGATTGCCTTTTGCCTATGTGGTGCTACGACAACAATCTCTCCTTAAGTTTCACCTGGTCATACACTTTTGGAATTAAGAGGCGAAGCACACCTAAAGGGGATAGTCACATTTAAATTTTTGAAGTATTTTTTTTTTTGTTTTCCTTTGTTGTGTCTTTGGACATAAACAGGATGACCCGGTTGACGCTTCAAAACTTTACAGTTTGTGGAGCTGTCGTTCCTACACCCAGCCACTATATACAGTCATATGAAAAAGTTTGGGAACCCCTCTCAGCCTGCATAATAATTTACTCTACTTTCAACAAAAAAGATAACAGTGGTATGTCTTTCATTTTCTAGGATCATCTGAGTACTGGGGTGTTTTCCGAACAAAGATTTTTAGTGAAGCAGTATTTAGTTGTATGAAATTAAATCAAATGTGAAAAACTGGCTGTGCAAAATTTGGTTACCATTGTGATTTTGCTGATTTGAATGCATGTAACTGCTCAATACTGATTACTTGCAACACCAAATTGGTTGGATTAGCTAATTAAGCCTTGAACTTCATAGACAGGTGTGTCCAATCATGAGAAAAGGTATTTAAGGTGGTCAATTGCAAGTTGTGCTTCCCTTTGACTCTCCTCTGAAGAGTGACAGCATGGGATCCTCAAAGCAACTCTCAAAAGATCTGAAAGCAAAGATTGTTCAGTATTATGGTTTAGGGGAAAGCTACAAAAAGCTTATCTCAGAGGTTGAAACTGTCAGTTTCAACTGTAAGGAATGTAATCAGAGAATGGAAGGCCACAGGCACAGTTGCTGTTAAAACAGGTCTGGCAGGCCAAGAAAAATACAGGAGCGGCATATGTGCAGGATTGTGAGAAGGGTTACAGACAACCCACAGATCACCTCCAAAGATCTGCAAGAACATCTTGCTGCAGATGGTGTATCTGTACATCGTTCTACAATTCAGTGCAATTTGCACAAAGAACATCTGTATGGCAGGGTGATGAGAAAGTAGCCCTTTCTGCACTCACACCACAAACAGAGTCGCTTGTTGTATGCAAATGCTCATTTAGAAAAGCCAGATTCATTTCATTTCAAAGTGCTCTGGACTGATGAGACAAAAATTTAAGTTATTTGGTTATAACAAAAAGCGCTTTGCATGGCGGAAGAAGAACACTGCATTCCAAGAAAAACACCTGCTACCTACTGTCAAATTTGGTGGAGGTTCCATCATGCTGTGGGGCTGTGTGGCTAGTTCAGGGACTGGAGCCCTTGTTAAAGTTGAGGGTCGGATGAATTCAACCCAATATCAACAAATTCTTAAAGATAATGTTCAAGCATCAGTCACAAAGTTGAAGTTACACAGGGGTTGGATATGCCAACAAGACAATGACCCAAAACACAGTTCAAAATCTACAAAGGCATTCATGCAGAGGAGAGATACAATATTCTGGAATGGCCGTCACAGTTCCCTGACTTGAATATCATCGAAAATCATCAAAAATCATCTATGGGATGATTTGAAGCAGGCTGTCCATGCTTGCCAGCTATCAAATTTAACTGAACTGGAGAGATTTTATATGGAAGAATGGTCAAAAATACCTCCATCCAGAATCCAGACACTCATCAAATGCTCTAGGAGGCGTCTAGAGGCTGTTATATTTGCAAAAGGAGGGTCAACTAAGTATTGATGTAATATCTTTGTTGGGGTGCCCAAATTTATCCACCTGTCTAATTTTGTTCTGATGCTTATTGCATATTTTCTGTTAATCCAAAATACTTATTGTCACTGCTGAAATACTACTGTTTCCATAAGGGATGTCATATATTAAAAGGAAGTTGCTACTTTGTTGTTGTACAGGAGACTGAAAAAGGGATCAGGTTTCCAAGGTACAAGATCTTTATTGCTGAACTGGCAGGTACAAACACCTTATTTAGAAGGGGTTTGTCAGCAGAAGAAAAAAAACACAGGAAGCAGCTGTCAAATGTGGCGGTTCAGCTCCCCTCTCCAGGTTAAAAGAACACAGAGTCCTCTGCATCATGCGAGTTCAACGGCTCAGAAGCAGCGACTGGAGCAGACGCAGCATGAGGGACAGAGTACAGGAAAGTGAGCCCTTAGGTTGGCCAGGGCTCGGTCTTTTAAATGTTCTAATCTTCATGCAAGAAGCATGTTGTGCGGTAAGCCTACAAGCCTACAGCTGATCCCACAAAGGGCATGGGTAAGAGTGTGTTTGTTTCTCACTGAAAAACTATTTAAAAGGGAGTTTGTAAAGGACAACTGTATTTCTTTACCATAGGTTTACTCGTTAACAGAGAGACAGCTTGCAGTTAAGAGCATGTAGCTGGCGGCACTATGTGGGTGGAAAAAACGGAGATGAAACCTGTTACTTTTGACACAAGCTAGGGTGTATCTGTGGACCATTGGTGTATATGTCAAATTCTGACCCTAGCATATATATGTTTTTGGTATTTGGTACACTGTATTAATTCCCAAGGGAAAAATGTCATTTTGCAAAAGCACAAATCAAGATTCTTCAGACTAGGTGAAATTTTTCTAATTTATCTTGTCGTGTTTTGGTGACTGTATTGTCAATTTAGCCTCATCGTCCTGCTCTTAGATGACCAGAGTATAATCCTAGTTAGTTTTCTGCTGCATTAGCCCATTTACATGAAGGTCTGTTGTATTGTGCATTCAAAGGGTACTTAAATAATTCTAATGCTTGGTTGAACAATAATAAAGTCTATTGACAATGTTTAAAGCAGCAGGGTTTTTGGATTAATGAAATAGTTTACATAATAAAGTAGCTGTATACATACTGTATTTGTAATGGTTGACAAACACGGGCTGGTGTCCTTGCTGGATCAAGGTTTCTTATGTGGCTGAGAGGCCAAGCTAGTGAATGGTAAAAAAAAAAAAAAAGCAAGAAAAACCCTGACTTAGCCAGACGATGCCAGTGTAGAAGTGGATAAGCTAGCATCCCAGCAGTGAATCACCGAAGAAGCCAATATAATGCAGGGACAGGGGGAGACAACCTGCTCGGAGTATATGTTCCCCCAACACACTAGGTGGTAGCATCCCTGAGCTACAATATCTGTACGGAAACCTACAGGGCAAGCTGGTAACTGCAGCCCCGTGCCCAATACTGTTGAGTTTCATGAGTACCTCCAGGCTGTGCTGTGGGGATTAGTGATTCCAACTTTGAAGGCTTCCTATGAGCAATGCCATGGCACCAGAAGTACTCGCAGGTCTTGTATAAAAAGGGTTGCTGTGCCTCACCTAGGTGCGTTGGAGTCAGGATAAAGAGGGCAAAACTCACCTGGGAGTAGAGGAAAAGAGAGATGAAAAAGAGAATTGAGTTTGTGCATAACCTGCGAAAAAAACTACTAAAGGTATTTTGTAGTAATAAACCACCTATTTGAACCCAGGACTTGTATCTCGGGATTGGGGCACTGCCTACTTATACACTGCTCAAAAAATTAAGGAAATACTTAATCATCACAGTCTAGTACCAAGTCAATTAAGCTTCAGGGATATCAATTTGTCCAGTTAAGAAGCATAAGCTATTGTGAATCAACTTCACCTGCTTTAGTGAAAATGAAATTAGACAACAAGTGCTTGAGAGGCAACAGCAAGGCACCCCCCCCCCCCCCCCCAAAAAGGGACTTTATGTATTGGTGCATCCAGTGCCACCAAGTACCACCACAGACTGTCCAGGATTCCACTGATGCCTTGATCCCAGTCTGGGAGGAGATCCCCCAGGACACCATCCACTGTCTCATCAAGTGCATGACCAGACATTTTTGGGAGTGCATACAGGCATGTGGGGACCATACACACTAGTAGGGAACAAACACACTATTGAGTCATATTATGAGTTGTGTGGTAGAAATCAAACATGTTAATTAAAGCAAGAAACTTATCATCTCCCAGGATAAGTCTGACAAAACATTTTTGAGTCAGTAATCAGGCAGGAGAAAAGTTTGTCCATTTGTGCCAATCTTTATGACATTTCTAAAGCAAATTTGTATATATTGTAATGTGCACTACAAACCAAAATACGTACTTATTGTTACCTATAAATTATTCTTTCACAGATGCCATGATGAAATTCACACAAGTTGGATCAGTCTGTGATTTCAATTTTTGATTCTGATTTTCGGTGTGATGTTAAATCCAGCCATCATTGGTGATTTTGGTTTCCATTGACTGTTATATCATTTTGTTCTCACACCAGATCATCTTTTTCCATATATTCCTGTCCTCTGCATTTTGCTCTGTTACACCCATCTCCTGCATGTCCTCTCTCACCACATCTATTACACAGTATTAATCAGTAAATATTTTCCACTTGAATATTTTGTTCATCAAGATCCAATGTGTGGTTTACATGTTCCCTTAATTGTTTTTGTGCAGTAAAGGATTTTTTATTCATCTCCCAGGCGCTTCCTCAATCCTCTCCCAATCACAAGGCACAATAATACAATAAATAATAAAACAATTCTTCCTCCTTTTCCACCTCCCCGAGTCATGGTAGTGGGTTCCCTTTAAAGTGAACCTGGGAGTAATTCTGGTGACGTGACATGGCCTGTTGTAAGCACTTCCGGGTTATGCACAAACCAAGGAGGTCCTCCCCTAGCAGGTTCCTCTGTCATCCCCCAGGGATCCCTAAAGGGCTGCACTCTTAGATTCCAACTCCCATGCAGCCCTGCAGGTGTTCAGATTGGGACTCTATAAGATGAACACTGCCAACTGAAATGGTTGGGGATGAACTGCTCCCGTACTTGTTTCTGCAGTCTTTGGGCATCCCGATCAGGACAGGAATAATAATGTGTCCCGGCCGGGTATTTTCCCTAGTTACTCCATCCTTCCATTAGGACAGGAATCCTCTTCCATCCAGGTCAGGATGCTCATCTGTCCTTTGGGACACCTATAATAAATATATATACATATATTTATATATTCACATATATATAAACACCCAAACTAAAAGTTTGTGCAGGAGTAATATATTGCTTACAACTAAAGTGAGGTCAAGAAATGATGAATTAGCTAAAAAACGAAAAAGGACAGCAGTCATATAGTAGCTTAGCAAATAAAATCATATACTAGCTCAGAGGATTAATCAAGATATGCTGTTTTACATGCAAAAGTGACACATGATCAGAAATTCCATTTGAAAATACATACCCATATGTAGTAAGCAGACTAATTTATCACATACTGTATAATGGAGCATTATGTAAAAATGACAAGACAGGTGAGTAATTGATCAAATGCGGCTGTTTACAGTTTTAGCCCATCGCTGTTGTATTCTTACACTACAGTATGTTTCCAAATTTAAAATTTAAGGCTTGAGTACTGAGGAAATAAGACTGATATAATTTAATAATTCTTAGTTAATACTGTCGCAACATGGTGCTCTTTGATATAAATAAAATTAATGGAATACTCAACACAAATATTTTAAAGGTTAATAATAATAGAAAAATAAATATATTAGGACTCATAAATGTCATTTCAAACAGCACCAATTGCTCTGTGATGAAATGTCATCCTTCGTCTCTTGTATCTAGAGTTGCCAGGATAGGCACCAGTCGCCAACAGCCTTTAATTTGATAAGCATGTTTGAGGACGTTAAGATTGTATGATGTTTTTCATGTGTGTGCATTTGGGAGTGAATGTGTATAAAGGAGTTCATCGTCTGCTGCAGAATATAAAGAAACAGTTTGCTTTCCTAGACTGTGGTTGAGGTGGTGGGATGGGGTGTGGTTCTAGGAGGTGTTGGAAAGAACACGTGAAGTTTCTTTGCCACTTCTACGTACTGATTATTCAGTAATCTAACAGTGTAGTAACTGGCATAGGGCATTTAACATTTCTGGATCTTCATGCAGCACAATGTCAATAAATGCAATATACAGTACCTGTGCATATGACAACAAACAATTACGATCTGGGACTATAACTAGAGAATAAGGCAATGCTAACATCCATCAAACATAACAGAAAGGAAGAACTTTAAAAAGTACTAGTGCATTTCCAAATTGATACAACAGTCCACAAGTTATTTGTTCAGCAATTACTGTATCTTCTTTAAAATATGTGCTTCTTTTCATCTATAGTAGTTTGTTTTACTGTACTGTACTAAAGACAGTGTCAGTTCAAGTCCATTTGGATCCCTAGGTGAGATGGATGGATGTCGCACCCCCCATTGTCCATAGCAGATAGTCCGTATTATTAGACTTCGACAGCCTGGGGGGACATCCCCATTGGTGTCTGAATCACACCCCTTCGGTAGTTCAAACAGTGCCCCTTTATGTATATACTGTTGACTTTAAGGAGCATGTGCCTCTTGTTGTACAAATCATGTGAACTTTTACTTATATAAACTTTGCCCAGCAAGTAAAAGCAGTCACTCAGTATCATCAGAGTTCGATGACCTATGTTCAGTACAGGTACTTCCAACAAAGGTTAGGGGAACAGCCAGATGAACAAAGTTGTTAACAGCTTCTTTATTTCCCTATGGCATAGAAAGGTACTTTACAGGGCCAGCACCAGGGAACTGCTGTAAGGTGCATTTGAAATGCTAAGGAAAGTGGTGATAATTCGGAAGAAGCTGAATCATTGATATCACCCAGCAAACCTTTACTTTCACTTTCAATCTCAATAAACAGATTTTTATTTAATTAATTGATATTTCATTATCCTAACTAACTTTTGTTCAAGCAGTAATATGATTATTTATTTCACCTTGTGCAGCTTATAATAAACATAACAGATTCAAAGACCACCAGGACAATATATATATAAATGTTAATGCAAATGTTAATGTAAAAATGAATGTGTTGTATTTGGAATAGCTGCAATTATTTTAATGTGGAAACTGAATTCACTAGCTAAACAAAACATACAAACTTAAAATGAAAAAAAAGTCATTAATCTGTAGTACCCCATTAGTGATACATGTAAGTTTAATAATTCAAACATATATAAAAAGGATGATTTTTTTTATTCCTGCTTGGAGCACTTCAGTGTAAAATGGATGGACAAAGGCTTGCAATGCATGGATTTGTCACTTCTGGTGTGAATTAGTGGTTAATGTAGATATCTGAACACTGACAAAATACTTGTAGTTTTAGGACTCAAGTTAAGTAGGCAAAACAGTCCACCTGCTGCTTGTCCACTCATGCGCTATGCAACGAAAACAGCAAACGTGTTACGTAACTTTGCTTAACAGAGACCCACTTTGCTAGGAAGGCGGAGGGCACATTGCAGGTCCTGCCTGCGTCTATATGGTCTTTTCATATATGGTAGTATGCTTTTTCATTATATATTGTACAGCCTGCACTGTCATTTAGCCAAACTATTTGCAAACAGCAGACTTAAGTCTTCCTCTTCTAAACTCTTCCTTCTCTGGGCAACAGCACCCCCTCTCACCCTGAATGGCATTGCTTACCTCAGTCAAATTTGTCTGGCGACCTCCGGATGCTCATATGTGACAATGTAAATTGTATAGTACCCCTAAGACTAGGGATTAATCTGAAATGATCTTCACTTATGAACTGCTGAAAAAAAGGTGTTTCAAGATATGATTTTATTGACAGGTACATTTTTCAATTTCAATTAATTTTTAATTATGTAAATATGCAAGAAGTACAAACTGGGTTTCACTGAGAACCATTTGATCAGTTGCTGTGCAAATATGTTAGGCCTAGTCACAATTATATCATATAGAGTATGTCATCACTTATGAACAGATTGAAATACCATAAAGGTTAGTCTGCACCGGATTGAAGTCCCTTAGGTCTTGGAGATCCTGTGAATGGCAGTTTTGAAAGTTGTTCAATGTTCTTGTCACACCATTCCCATTCAGAAATGGCGCTATAGTTTACTGTTTAAATAAAATCAACATCTACTTATAGTTTGCTGTCACTCTCGATCATGATGTCACTATCTTTTTCTGAAAAACAGTCTCAACTATTACACAATAAATTGCTTTCTTTGTCTTCATGTGTGTAAATGCACTTCATATATGCAATCCAGTACACCCTGCTGCAAATGCAGTTCCAAAGACCACCATCCAACAGTAACTGCCAGGGATGAAGATGATAATGTGATTAGCAATGGAAATGTTATCCCAGAGTTTCAAATACAACAATAAATATTTACTCATACTTTGATTAATTTCAGGGCTCATGTGACCTGTTTGGCTCTGGGCTATAACCCAGGTTAGCTCATGCATAAGTCTGGCTGTACCCTCCTTCACAAACTTCCTCACAGATTAAAGAGAGGAAACGGAAGAAAAAAGATAATATCTGAATTAGCGTTGTCATCCAAATTCAGGGTGCTTGTAAGAAATGTAATGATTTATGTCATGACATTGAAGTATATCTTCTTCTTCTTCTTTCGGCTGCTCCTGTTAGGGGTTGCCACAGCGGATCGTCTTCTTCCATATCTTTCTGTCCTCTGTATCTTGTTCTGTTACACCCATCACCTGCATGTCCTCTCTCACCACATCCATAAACCTTTGCTTAGGCCTTCCCTGGCAGCTCTATCCTTAGCATCCTTCTCTCAATATACCCAGCATCTCTCCTCTGCACAAGTCCAATCTGACTTTGTCTCCCAACTGTCCAATTTGAGCTGACCCTCTAATGTACTCATTTCTAATCCTAGCCATCCTCGTCACACCCAGTGCAAATCTTAGCATCTTTCACTCTGCTACCTCCAGCTCTGTTTCCTGCTTTCTGGTCAGTGCCTCCGTCTCCAACCCATATAACATAGCTGGTCTCACTACCATCCTGTAGACCTTCCTTTTCACTCTTGCTGATACCCGTCTGTCACAAATTACTCCTGACACTCTTCTCCACCCATTCCACCCTGCCTGCACTCTCTTTTTCACCTCTCTTGCACAATCCCCATTACTCTGTACTGTTGATCCTTAAGTATTTAAACTCATCCACCTTTGCCAAATCTACTCCCTGCATCCTCACCATTCCACTGACCTCCCTCTCATTTACACACATTTATTCTGTCTTGTTCCTACTGACCTTCATTCATCTCCTCTCTAGAGCATATCTCCACCTCCCCAGGGTCTCCTCAACCTGTTCCCTACTATCGCTACAGATCACAATGTCATCAGCAAACATCATAGTCCACAGGGACTCCTGTCTAATGTTGTCTGTCAACCTGTACATCACCATTGCAAATAAGAAAGGGCTCAGAGCCGATCCCTGATGTAATCCCACCTCCAACTAGAATGCATCCATCACTCCTACCGCAGACCTCACCACTGTCACACTTCCCTCATACATATCCTGTACAACTTTTACGTACTTTCTACCACTCCCAATTTCCTCATACAATACCACAGCTCCTCTCGAGGCACCCTGTCATATGCTTTCTCCAGGTCCACAAAGACGCAATGCAACTCCTTCTGGCCTTCTCTAAACTTCTCCATCAACATCCTCAGAGCAAACATTGCATCTGTGGTGCTCTTTCTTGGCATGAAACCATACTGCTGCTCACTAATCATCACCTCACTTCTTAACCTAGCTTCCACTACTCTTTCCCAAAACTTCATGCTGTGGCTCATCAATTTTATTCCCCTGTAGTTACTGTAGTCCTGCACATCCCCCTTATTCTTAAATATCAGTACCAGTACACTTCTTCTCCACTCCTCAGGCATCCTCTCACTTTCCAAGATTCCAACTGGTTAAAAACTCCCCTGCCATCTCTCCTAAACACCTCCATGCATCCATAGGTATGTCATCTGGACCAATGGCCTTTCCATTTTTCATCCTCTTCATAGCTGTCCTTACTTCCTCCTTGCTAATCCGTTGCACTTCCTGATTCACTATCTCTACATCATCCAACCTCTTCTTTCTCCCATTCTCTTCATTCATCAGCCTCTCAAAGTACTCTTTCCATCTGCTCAACACACCCTCCTCAATTGTGAGTACGTTTCCATCTTTATCCTTTATCACCCTAACCTGCTACACATCTTTCCCAGCTCGGTCTCTCTGTCTAGCCAATCGGTACAGGTCCTTTTCTCCCTCCTCAGTGTCCAACCTCTCATACAACTCATCATACGCGTTTTCTTTAGCCTTCGTCACCTCTCTCTTCACCTTGCGCCTTATCTCCTTGTACTCTTGTCTACTTTCTGCATCTCTCTGACTATCCCACTTCTTCATTGCCATCCTCTTCCTCTGTATACTCTCCTGTATTTCCTCATTCCACCACCAGGTTTCTTTTTCCTCCTTCCTCTGTCCAGATGTTACGCCAAGCACCCTTCTTGCTGTCACCCTTACTACATCTGCTGTAGTTTCCCAGCTCTCTGGTAACTCTTCACTGCCACCCAGTGCCTGTCTCACCTCCTCCCTAAACTCAACCTTGCAGTCTTCCTTTTTCAACTTCCACCATTTGATCCTTGACTCTGCCCTCACTTTCTTCCTCTTCTTGATCTCCAATGTCATCCTACAGACCACCATCCTATGCTGCCTAACTACACTTTCCCCTGCCACCACTTTGCAGTCTTCAATCTCCTTCAGATCAACTCTTCTGCATAGGATGTAATCTACCTGTGTACATCTTCCTCCACTCTTGTACGTCACCTTATGTTCCTCCCTCTTCTTAAAATATGTATTCACCACAGCCATGTCCATCCTTTTGGCAAAGTCCATTATCCTCTGACCTTCTTCATTCCTCTCCTTGACACCATACCTACCCATCACCTCCTCGTCTAACTTGCATCTAACTTGCGGTCGCACACCTAACTTGCGGTGCATATGCCCTAACAACATTCATCATCACACCTCCAATTTCCAGCTTCTTAATTATTACCCTACCTGACACTCTTTTCACCTCCAAAACACTCTTGACATACTGTTCCTTTAGAATAACTCCTACCCCATTTCTCCTCCCATCTACACCATGATAGAACAATTTGAATCCACCTCCGATCCACCTGGCCTTACTCCCCTTCCATTTAGTCTCTTGCACACACAATATATCAACCTTCCTTCTCTCCATCATATCTGCTAACTCTCTCCCCTTACCAGTCATACTGTCAACATTCAAAGTTCCTACCCTCAGTTCCACTCTCTTTACTTTCCTCCTCTCCTCCTGCCTCCGGACATGTCTCCCCCCTCTTCTTCTCCTTCTTCAGCTAACAGTAGCCCAATTTCCGCCAGCACCCTGTTGGCTAACAGTAGTGTAGGCAGTTGCTGTTAACCCTGGGCTCGACCAATCCGGTATGGAAATTTGTATTGTTGTCCGCATATTGATTTGGCAAAATTTTACACTGGATGCCCTTCCTGATGTAACCCTCCCCATTTATCCGGACTTGGGACCGGCACGAAGGAACACACTGGTTTGTGCATCCCCTGTGGCTGGTTTGAATTATATAAAAACAAAAATACTTGTGTCAAATATTTGAAATAACAAAATGTGTGCTTCAATTTGAATATTCTCAATTGTAATAAAAACAAATGTCATTTTTAACCCTGTGATAGAGGTCCACAGAGGGCTAGATCCCTGGTAAATGATCAAAACTTAAAAATACAATTTTTATAATCATTAATCTTGAAATAGTCTAAAAATGATACCCCACATGCTTATGTTTGAAATGTGTCAATTTTAGCCTTCTGGGAGTGGCTCTTAGAGGGCTAGGACCATCATTAAATAAATCATCAAATATTATAATATTCATGATCTACTACCTTGAAATCGCATAAATGACACTCCACATGCATATATTACTGAACCCCATTTTTCTGAAGTTTTCTGAAAAACAGTAGTTTTGACCCCTTGTATACTATTAGGTAGTGAACCCCTGGGGTCAGTTGAATCGGTTATGCTAAAGATAACAGTTGATTTACTCTTGATCATAAGGGTGTAACATAAACACTTTTTTTTTTGTTTGGATGGCCAAAATATGTTGGAACCTCAAAAAGCTCAATGTCTTTCATAACTACACAAAAAATGCATTGGACGGTATATCATATGTTGGCGTTTCTTGTACCAGTGAGTCAGGAGACACCAGACAAAAAAAAATACCAAACTGAAGTAATTTCAAATCATTCATAAGTAATTCTTTTGAACACAAGAATATATCAGAATATGGAGGAAAGTAACAGGAATATATTGCTGAAAGACAAAGTATGAACTGCATAATGACACTGGTCGTGCTGAGAATTTAACCCATGTGATAATATAAAATTTATGGCCAGGCATCAATCAATCAGTCTATTACTAGTAGAGGTTGAGAGAGGGGGTTATTATGATCTGCAGCCATTTTTTCACCTAACTTTATAAATTGTAGAAATTCTGTATAATGAAATGTTCTGAGTGATAGACACTGAAAACTTTTATTTTTTTAAGATTGAAAAAGGGATGAAAAATACTGTAGGGGAAAACAAAAAGCAGAAGACAGGCTGAAGATCTCTTATCAGACTAATGTGAGACACCAAAAGCAGAGTGCTAAACATAAAGAAAAGCTTTTAACAAAAGAGATTCTAATCAGAGATCGTTAATTAAATTTTATTTGTTTCCCCAGCTAATCTGACTTGCAGTATGTTTTTTCAATAAAATCGAACACTAGGATACTGACTGTTGTATCCCACCATCTTATATAGGTGAAATGTTATGATAGTGCTTAATCTGATCTCTGCATTATGTGACCAGTAGTCTCATAAAAGCCAGTTGTATAATAAATACATCTGTAGACAACCATGAGTGAATTTTGCTTAAAATTGGGTGGGAACAATTAGATGGCTAACTGAGTGTCACATTTCTAAACCAATTCAATACCTCATGAAGGCAGTGCTCAAAGTAGGGGTGGTGATTTTGAACTGCATAGATTAGAGGTGCTCTTGTTAACCTAGTCAACAGACAGAAAGTTTCTGTTTACAATAAATGGTCTGCAGTTGATAAGTCTCCTAAAAACTCTGTAGACATTGTGGCACCCGGACGGGGCTCATGCACGGCCGGGACGCCCAGGAAGACAGGAGGAGGGCTCATTCCTCCTCCAGACCGTGAGGGGGTGTCCGCCCTGGTTGTATTGGAGGCCATGGGTACAGGGCTTGGAAGCCCAACCCTGTAGGGGCCCGTGGTCACCGCTAGGGGGCGTCCCCCTGCCTGAAGGACCCTGGACCCCAGTACTTCTGCCACACCAGGAAGTGCTGGGGGGAAGAAGAGAGGAAACACCCGGAGTGCTTCTGGGAGGACAGCTGGCATTTCCGCCACACTGGGGCGTGTCCGCGGGATTGCCGGTGCACACCTGGAACTCATCCGGGTACGGATAAAAGGGGCCGCCTCCCTTCATTCGAGGCTGGAGTCGGGTGGAAGCAGGACAAGGTGATAGAAAGAGAGAAGGAGGCGGTCCAACGAGACACAGTGGTTGGCCTGGACTTTGGGGAAGATTGGGGTTTGTAGCACAGTAATTTTAAATAGTATTGTAAATAAACGTGTGTTGGGTGACATGAGCGTGTCTGCCTGTCTGTGTCCGAGCCAGTCTCCACAACATACAGAATAAATGTGTGTTGTGTGTGAATGGAGAGCGCATTGCATGTTTTAAAAATAAATATAACCAGTTTTTAAGAAAAACATTACCTGATGTGAGGGAAAAACCTTTCTGTAGCATCAGTTATACATTGACATTCAACAGCATCAATGAATGAATGGTAAATGTGAATAGTAGGTTGTCACAGGTGCTTGTGTGCTCTCTGTTGTTCAGCTTTAAAATGAGTCAATGTAAGCTTGAAAGACTAGGCAGCTATTTTCATAAAAGTATGAAAATATGCATTTGAAATAAATGATGTGTCACACTCCATCAAAAGTTCTGTCATTAAAAGAGCTGATAATGAACAGCCACATGTGATTCTTATTTCATTACTCAAAACATTCAAATCAACAAATCTGCCTAAAAACACCAGTAGGTGCACAGATGAGGCTGTCCAACATGTACCTTCTGACTGCACGTCTAAACGAAAACCTAAACAATTTTAACATCACTCTATTTTTGGGAATGCAAACATGCCAAAGCAGCAGATTTTAACACATTGTGTATCCATAGACCATGATGCTTATCTAAACTCTACTTGCTGTTGTTACTGTATGTCATATAGTGATGCAATAGTTAAAATGACAGAAAGATATAGTAGCAGACAGAGGCACTTCTCAAACGGCACAGCTATAATGGTCTACGAGTATGTGCTGTGTGTGTTTGTTTGTCTGTCTCCACTGTTGCAGTGCTCATTACAATATGCAAGTTAATTATAAGCATCAGCAATGGATGTAGCAACTACAAACAATATGGCTGTGACTATACAAAGATACTGATTACAGTGGAAAATTATCCAAAATGGCTCCACAATGATAGCACCATCATAGTATTAAAAATTGTAAGCAACAAGAAATAAAAAATAACAAATTTTTTAAAAATACTGAAATGTTTTCATGGAATATATAATATGAATTCATGGGGTTGCAAAGCAATTAACACACATGCAAGTTTATTTAAAAGTTTTCATTCTCAAATCAGCTTAATCCTGTTGTAAGTCATTTAACCAGCAGAGTTGGGCACAATGCAGAGAAACCAAACAATGAAAACTTCAGAACCTTCAAGAGAAAATACATGCGTAGCTGTTGTATGTAATTCTGTATGTGTGTTCTTTTGTACTGTTGTCTAAATTATAAGAAATATAAACCAAAAGCTCTGTCAACCATACATCAACTTTCTAACCTTCTTTATGTATTGGAACATCAACTTTCTAACCTGCTGTATGCATTAGGACATCACAGGAAAAAAATATTTCTGCTAGAATGTTTTTATTTTCCACCATCTAGTGAATGAAGTTATCGAAAGTGGTAATTCAGAAAAAATTACCATAGCATTTAAGTAAAGAAAAATGTCAGTTCTGCAAGCAAAAAGCCTAATGACAGTGTTTGGTCACTACAACCATCTACTGACAGAAAGACATTTTGCAGTAAAACATTTTGAGGGATGTATTCATGCTCTTAACTGTGATAACCATAGTAATGTCCATGGGTGTATCGTGACATCTTTATGGGTTTCACTGTAATTCACTTATATTAAAAAAAAATTGAGAGATTTGAAATATTATTGGTCAAAAAAAAATTAAAATAACTTAATGAAGTAGTAACACAAGAAGATATGACATGCATCATTCTTAGATTTTAAAACAAAGTGATTGAATTGAATAGTATATTTAGCTTATTTAGTATTCCACTAAAACTTTAATTTGAACTCAATTAGTCATTAGACACAGGCGTAGGTGAGAACTATTATTGAAATTATTTGGGTTAACATAAAGTAATACCTTGAAGTAAAAAATTGGTATTGGGAATTTTCTTTTAGAAGGATGATGTATCATATTGCAGATCTTGTCAGCATTATCATTCAACCAAACCCTTTACTCAAGACAAGTTACAATTGTGTTTTTTTAAATTTTTTATTTTTTTTAACTTTTTTATGAATATAGCAGTTAAATTACTTTCTCAAGGTCACAAAGTGAGTTGGTGACTGGAATTCTGCTGACGACCTTGTAATTTAAAGTCCAGTGCCATAACCACTACATCACACTGCCTGCATAATGCATAGCTATAATGATTAGAGATTACAGAGCAATTGGGGCTCTAATATTTAATTAGATTTTGCAGATAAATAGCTGAAGACTGATTGACACAGTATGTCAGCATGAAAGTTCTTGTGAAGTTGGTTGCCATTGTAATGACTCCTACATTCAAATTGCAAAAGACATACTATACATTAAGATCATCCTAGAAATAATAATTATTAATAAAATGTGAATTACACCTTTTTTGATCGTGTAGGACTGAAGAGTAGCATAACCTGCTTAACTGAACATCCCGTTTCTGCACTGATTCACTGCCAAATACCAGTGATAACTAAAACGTTTTAGCTAGTGGAGGTAAATTGTTGACAGACCTGTGTAATACAGTTGTTTGTGAAGGAAGTTTCCTGAAGATTGAAAAAGAAGTGCACTTATTCCAATTCAGAAATGGTCCACTGGAGTTTAGGTCATATCAGGCAAATAAGCTTTTGGAGCAGGTAATGAATGTGATTGAGAGAATGCAAGAGAAAAGAATTAGGAATCATTTGAAAGTCAGCAAAATACAGTTTTATTTCTTGCCCTCTTGTGGTGAAGGTGGGGTTGCAGTAGAGATTGTGATAGTGATGGAGGTGGTGACTAGGAAAGTGTGTGCAGGATTGCCATTGGAACCCTTGTACACTGCTGATCTTGTATTGATTGCTGCAACTAAAGTGGAATTCAAGTACAAGTTATTAAAATGGAAAGATAGTTTGAAGATGAAATGTCTCAAGGTACATTCACAGAGGACCAAAGTAGTGCTTAGTAGCAAGGAATGAAAGAGGAGGGTGCATGGTTTTTTTGGCATGTGTGGTTGTTATGATTCTTGTGCCCTTCTAAGGCCTCCTAAAGACTCTACAAACTAGGTCAGGCCTTTCCAGTTTGCCTAGAATTGACCTTCACACTCCACAGGGTGGAATCAACCTACTAGGCCCAAAATAAGGAGCTGACTTCCAAAGTTCCAAACAAACTCTTATAAAATCCATAATTCTATAATATAGAGCCATAAACACTTCAGTGACATAGGACAAGTCTCAGAGCAAATTCTTTAAAAATGAGAATTATTAGAAAATATTAAAAAGCACAAAAATAACAACAAAAAGGCAAAAAGAAGTTCTGTCCCAATTCAGAATCTAGATATTAAATCCAGATATTGAATCTGGACACCCCTACAATCTTCTGGATCATGGACTTCCTGACCAACAGAAAGCAGTCTGTGAGGCTGAAAGAGTGTGTGCCAGAAATGGTGGTGTGTAATACTGGAACACCTCAGGGAAATGTCCTGTCTCCCTTCCTGTTTACCTTATACACAACAGATTTCCAGCACAATAACTGTGCTTGCCATCTACAGAAATTTTCAGATGACTATTAATAATGGATACAGCAAGGTTGTGGAGGACTTCGTGTTGTGGTGCAGGGACATCAACCTGCAAGTTAACATCAGCAAGACAAAAAAGCTTGTGGTGGACTTCCAACGTGCCAAGAAGCCTCTGAGACTAGTCACCATTCTGGAGAGGACGTGGAAGTGGTGCAGAGCTACAAATACCAGGGGGTTCACATAAACAACAAACTGGACAGGTCTGACAACACAGTGGCACTGTACAAGAAGAGTCAGAATAGATTCAGGTCTTTTGATGCAAGCTGCTGGAAGTGCTCTACCAGTCCCTAGTAGCCATTGTGGTGTTCTGTGCAGTGGTCTCCTGGGGAAGAAACCTGAGCTCAAAAGAATCACTGTGTTTGAATAAATTTATCAGGAAAGCCTGCTCCATTACAGGGCGAACCCTGAACATACTGGAAACTGTTGTGTAAAAGAGGGTGATTGTAAAATTGGATGCCATCATGAAAAATTCCCCTCCAGGAGGTGATCTCTTGGAGCACTTTTAGCTGTTAGTGTTTGAGGGTGGGAAGTGGAGTGACCGCCCCAGGCCTCGCACCTAAGGGGGCCCTGCTTTTGAGGTCCGTGTGTCCCATTCGAGCGGATTTGTCAAGTTATATTCTTCAGTATAAATATATATATATATATATATATATATATATATATATATATATATATATATATATATATATATATATATATTTGAGATGGTTCTAACAGGAACCCTTTTAAAATCCCTCTTCAAGGTCAAATTCCGCACATGTATGTCTATGAAAACATTCCATAGTCCACCTTCATCACCCGAAAAGGGTCGCCAGTATAATCCCTTCTTAAAATAGGTATAGCCCATTAGTCTCTGGGTTGGCTTTTCCTATCTATAGAAAAAGACATTACATCCAGATTAGACTACGAAGATGTCATCAACAACTTTTCCAATCAGAAGGCAAGAAAAGTGGATTTTCGTCTCTGAACCTGGTAAGAGATTTCATGATGATACCTACGTTAATTTCACACTTACTGTTGAAACACTGAAACTCACATTTTATTTGTAGGCCATAAACATGTCCGAATATTAATGCAGAAAAGCATGTATCGCTAATGATAACCGGCTGGCATGATATCAACGTGAGTTATGACTATGAGTCCTGCATATCGAGACTACGATATACTTGCAATTTGGGTACTTTTCTAGAAGAGGCCCTGCTAATTTCCGTATGACACCGCATCGCATTTCGCACTGTCGTGGTATTGTCATGAAATTATGAATTACACTTTTTTATATTTTGATAAAGTCCATGTGTTATCTTGCAAAAATTTAGCTGAATACTATAATTAGAAAATCTGGTGTATTTTACCATTATTTTTATTAAATTCGCACACAAGTTTATACAGTACAGTCCACACATACCGTTAACAGCGTTTGACGTAACCAGCCCCGCGTGGGGTTGGTCAACCCTAGGCCCTGCACACCCTGAAGGCCGTCTGCTTGGGGGGTTCTGCCCACTGCTACCAGGCAGTTCAATTCTTCCACCCGATCTACTTGCTAAATTTATTTTTATTTATTTGTTTAAATATCGACTGAGTGATTCATTGGCTGTTTTATCTATCCTGTGAGACAGTATCCTTGTTTTTGTTTAAGTTTCTGCTGCTCTATGCATCTGGATTTTCCCATGGGATTAATAAAATATTCCTAATCTAATGCAATCTAATATTAAAAGAAAAGAGTTGAAGCAAAAGTCCCCAAAAAACAGAAAACCCAATATTCACAGATAAACGCACTCAAAAGAATGTCAATGGACTACTGGAGGATATGCTCTCAGCCAAGACAGATAAAGGCCTTCAGCAGTGACATCGGGGTGGCCCTGCCTCTAGGGGCTCCACTCACAAAATACAAGGGACATAGCAGCATACAAAATAGCACATAGAAACAAAATAGTTATAAATGAAATAATTAAAGAAGTCATAATCATAGAAAAATATTATTTTACATAAACGTGAACAAGAAATAGAACTAATGAAATCAAACTTGTTAACTGAAGATTATTATTTGGGAATTCCCATTAAACAGCCTTGGTTCAGCTGTAGTTGTTGCCTATGTCTGTGTATATTGAGTTGGACTTCACTAAATTCCTGTAAATGGAGACTGGATCTTACTCACGTTGACATCTTTAAATTCCGTACCATTTGAGTTTTCACTATATTCGTCACAATTCAGTTGCTATATTAATGAATTGGTCATATAATCACACTCTCAAAGCCAATCATGTACTTTTATTTCCAAATTAATTCCATAATGGGATAAAAGTAGCAATAATTGAAAATTCAGCAGCCTTTCCCCAGTTTATTATATTTAACCTTAGTGGATTATTTAAATAATAGTTTGGCTTCCTGCAAATTTACTGAAACTGAACTGAAATTGAAGCCCTGTGCCTAAGCTGCCAGTCCATCACAAGGCATGCTCATGCACACAAGAAGCCACTTTAGTGTGCTCAGTAAACTCAATAAGCACATCTTTGAGATGTAGTAGAAAATAGGTTTTTACAGGTGGTTCATGCAAATGTAAGGGAGAGCCAGCAAAACCCACATTACAGTACACAGCATAAGGATTGTGACTTGAACCCAGACTCCTGGAGGCTTGGAAGTAGTGTCTCTAACCAGTGTACCATCTTATATTCCAACAGAATGTGTTCCAAGTTAAATATCATCCAGTGCATTTTATTAAAAGCTGAAAAGTTGTTCATATAACATCACTGAAGTATTTTAAATGCAATTCAAGCATTACATGCAGCCAGGCAAGATGGATTGATTGGTTACAGTTTGAGAACCATTAATCCCTTTACCCTGTTGCTGAATAACATTTGTGCACACCACTTATTGCATTTCTAATTGTTTTAATTATTTTAGTTAACCTCCTGCAAACTACATTTGCTTCAACCAAAGAAATGTGTAGCTTGCAAAAGACTCATTACAATGTCAAATTGATGTTCTTAATCACTTTGTGATCTAACACTAATGCAAATCGTCTGCTGCCCAAACTGTGCACAGGCAATACAAACAAGCTTTGCCCTTTTTGCTAGCAACAGGGCCTACTCTCTGCTAATTAATCCAGTCCCAGAAGACCTTATTACCTTTCTTCAGTAGTGGTAAACAAATTCCTCATCTATCGTTTTATTAGTCTACCCACAAGGCTATCAGTTTTTGCTTGCAAGGGGCTTTAAAAAATGTTAAGAGGCTGACAAAGCCTAGGGAGTCTGAGATTGACTCACTTTTCAATCTTTTTTTAATGAATTCTGATGAAAAAAGCAGAAAATCTAAAATGTAAATGTAAAATGTAAAATAGGCATATTTTCTCTAACTATACAAGAAAGAAGCTGCTATAATTTGAATCAAGTATGGTTGATGGCCAATTAGGTAAAAAGAAACTTATCATAACTAACCTTTGTGTAGGGAAGACCTGTTCTTATCATGTTAGTGTTTTTTTTTTAGTAAGCCATATTTTGTCTGGCACTTTAAATAGTCCCAGTGTAAAAAGACTGAGGCATTGCCCACCCTGCTGTCCTGGACTAGATTTCATTTACCTGTGGTCCTGACCAGCATAAGCAAGTATGTCGAAAATGGATGAATGGATAATGTGAGTAATATGCAGTAATTAATTCTAAGGTACTATTAGTAGAATCTCATGTTCCAGAAGACAGTCACCTTCTGCTGCCTCTTCTCCACTGAGGTAAGCTGGCATCTGTCACAAAGGCTTGTAATGGAAATGAATCCCCTAGCTTTGCCAGGGATTTTCACACTCATAACAGGCTACAAGCAAGTTCACTTCTTATTCCCTGGCTTCATTTGTGCCCTCTGATACCGAAGGTTAATGCTTAAATTCATGCCAATGTACTGAAATTAAATTAATTTCCTACACTTTAGAGTTCCCTTGTTCTAAATGATCTATTTTACAGTTTGGTAGATATCCAAGATTTTACTTTTTGCCATAAAATACTGCAGTATCTGATTATCAATACTCCTTATAGATTTGTAGTACTAAAACACATTCCTATTTAAGTACAGTTAGATAACTCAAAAAGATATTCACTGTGCCAAAATACATTCTTAGACAAGCTTGAATCAGAAAGATGCCATGCTTGGCTAAAAAAAAAAACAGAACACCTGTCTCACTTTATTACAGTATATTTATAGTGCACATTAAACCTTAGCATGCTTTCCAGCTAGCCAATAACACCAAGGGGAGAGGATAGTGAATTCAGTTTATTACCCACGTCTGCACGCATAAATGGTACCACAGGAAGAAGGAATACTGAAACAGTGACCTTTCTAACCCAAACAACCATAACTGCCCTCAACAATTTACAGCATGGCCTCTTGATTTAGGACCTCAGTTCATATCTGCAGCAATATATCACATTTTTAATAAACAAAATACACTAGTACACAAACAGCACTAACAGATAAGTGTTCCTGCTTATAAAGAATATGGGCCATAATCACACATGTGTCTTTGACATTGACACAATGAAACAGGTTTACTGTGGGGTCATAAATCCAGTGCAGAGTTTAAAAAATGACGAGGTAGAAAATATAGAAAGCGAGCGGAAAAATAAAAAAAAAAAAAAACGTTTTACCAATGTTAATATGGGAAGCACAAAGGTATACATAGACATGGGAAGAACACATCCATGCCACACTGCACCCAGGGTGAGGAGTCATGGTAAGGCCTGGAGGAGCAAGAGTCAGCAGGGCTTGCTATTGTTCCAATGAACCACCTTAAACTTTTATTACTCATTTTTAATATAAACATCCTCCTTCTGTGAGTTAAGGACTTACCAAACTGGCTTGGTTAGCTAATGGTAATGGGGATTAAAATGATTAACAATTGTAAAGAAAATAAACAGATTTAAACATGGGCTTCAGAGATCTTGGAGTGTGTAACCAGAGTTCAAATAGCACTAATGATCAATACGATACTGTGATCCGTGAGCCTGAGGTACTTATGCTTTGCGTGCATACATACAGTAGTATACTGTATAAGACTCACTAAAACTTAAAAGACTTTTCCTGGTAGCTTTGACAATGTGAAGACTTAAAAAGGACACTAAAGGAATTTTAATGACTAGAGTCGGCGCACTGTTCCTTTGGCACAGAAGAAGGTTACAGTATGTATGGAATTTTTTAGTCAATATATATAATAATCTTTTACAATTTATTACAAGTACAGTAAACCCTCGTTTATCACGGTTAATCTGTTCCAGACTCAACCGCGATAAATGAATTTCCGCGAAGTAGGATTCTTTATTTATAAATCGAATATTTTCACAGTTAGAGCATAGAAAACCTTTTTACTGCCTTCTAAATACGTTTTTTAACATTATTAGAGCCCTCTAGACATGAAATAACACCCTTTAGTCAAAAGTTTAAACTGTGCTCCATGACAAGACAGAGATGACAGTTCCGTCTCACAATTAAAAGAATGCAAACATATCTTCCACTTCAAAGGAGTGCGAGTCAGGAGCAGAGAATGTCAGAGAGAGAGAGAGAGAGAGAGAAAAACAAACAATCAAAGATCAATAGGGCTGTTCGGGCTTTTAAGTATGCGAAGTACCGCCGGACAAAGCAGCTGCAAGGAAGTGAGCAATGTGAAGGTAGTCTTTCAGCATTTTTTAGAGGAGCGTCCATATCCTCTAGGCCAGTGTGCGAGCAGCCCCTCTGCTCACACCCCCTCCGTCAGGAGCAGAGAATGTCAGAGAGAGTGAGAGAGAGAGAGATAAACAAACAATCAAAAATCAATACGTGTTGTTTGGGCTTTCAAGTATGCGAAGCACCGCGTGGGAAGCATATCGTATATCATTGAGGAGTTTTATTTAATATGTAATACATGCTCTGGTTGGGTAGCTTCTCAGCCATCTGCCAATAGCGTCCCTTGTATGAAATGAACTGGGCAAACCAACTGAGGAAGCATGTACCAGAAATTAAAAGAAAATCTGCGAACCAGCAAAAAATCCATGATATATATTTAGATATGCTTACATTTATAATCCGCAATGGAGTGAAGCTGCGAAAGTCGAAGCGCAATATAGCGAGGGATCACTGTATATATATACAGTACATATATTGTCACACACGCGCGCATGGGAATCAGCAGCAGGGTCTAGTTATTGTTAAAGTGCTGCATGGGACTGATTATTTACATTAATACCTTCTTTCATTCCTTGCACTTAAGAACTTCACTTCCTGTTGCAGCATAAGACCGGCCCTGGGATGACGTTACTTTCCCTTGACTACCCGCCTCTTCCTCCCTCTCCACCATATAAACCCGATGATCCTTCTGGTCTTCAGTCTGTTATACGACTTGATTTGACAAGACTGCCTCTCGTTTCTAACCAAAAGATATTTTGCCTTACAGTGAATCTGACAATATACGGGGTGGATCCCTCCAAACCTTTATCTTGTTCCCTTTGTTTTCTTACAATATATAAATATAAACTATAACAGAGTGATTTTTTAAACACGAGGAAAATTATTGAATGTACCTCAAGGGTTAACTAAATATAAGTTAAAGCTCAAAGCGCAAGAGGTCTATGCCTCGTCTTAGAGAAGATACCAACGTAATTTTCCAATATTAGAATGAGTTAAATAAGTAACGAACACTCCTCCAGAAAGCATGCTAAAATGAATAGAACAATCCACAAAACATCCCTGTTGCAGTGTGGGTTAGTTCCACACTCCCAGGAACCATTTTGGGAGCCTCTTAAACACATACCACTTGGTTAATGCAATCAAGGGATGGGCCAAGGCAAGTGAGGAACACACATAGTCACCAATGGATGGGTATAAAAAGTGCAGGTTTAAGTACAGTTAGAAAAAAATGTAGTGCTTTTTCTCGTCAATAAGTAATCCCATAAATAAATAAATACATTCAATAAATTCAGTAAATAAGCAACTCAGTGTTCATGGTAAACATTAACATTCCATTAAAATAATAAATATTTTAAAAATTAAAGGTAAAAACAAAGTCAGAATTTCCTCATAAAATCAACAGATGAGAGGCATCCATGCTGGACCCCTTACGCATAACTCGGCTTCAGCACCTGTCCTCCTGCCTATCACGGTTCCACCTCTCACTCCATTTCTCTCTTTCTGTTGAAGCTTCAACCCGGCACATATTCCATCATGGTCTCCCTGGCTTACCCCTTACAGGTCTTACAGCTGGCAGTGACATCAGCAGCTGCGGTCCCTTCTACTTCCTGTTTTCGCCATGGCTGCCTCCTTCGGCGCATTTGCAGTGACACTATAAGACACCTCTCCCATCTTCTTCACTGACACATACACACATACACATACATACAAAATGGCACATTCTGGATCCCTAAGGAGATTTCACTCATTCCCCACTACTCCTCAACTGTTCAGAGGGGAACCAATCCACCACTAGAACGTTAATCGCTCATTCATCCATGAGGCCCTGACCACCTGCTTCTTCCCCTCTGTACTGGCTGACTCACTTCTTATTGAGACTGTCAAAATGCTTTCAGCTTCAGTTCAGCTTCTCTCTCTCTTCTCCCTTTCTTGTCTGACTCCCCCTTATATGACTCCATGGGTGCAGTGCCTCAAACGAAAACTGCAGGAAACCAATGAAGCAAGCAAGACTCACCACACCCTCATGTGTAGATGCACCCCCACCTTGATCGCTCCACCATCTCTATGCAGCTATGAGAGCACGCACACCCATGTAGATCAATCTGACTGTTTATTTATTTAATAACTAATCACCAGCCACTAAGATGCAGACCCTCTATATCACAACCCCTTTTAACGAAGTGGAATTCAGAATAATTGATACAAAATTGCTGGTGGTGTTAGTTGTTGGGGGAGGTAATAAAGTTCTGCATATTAAAAGTCAGATGATGTTATGTATTAGATGAGATAATGGCAATTAGATAGATAGATAGATAGATAGATAGATAGATAGATAGATAGATAGATAGATAGATAGATAGATAGATAGATAGATAGATAGATAGATAGATAGATAGATAGAATAAGTATAAAAGCAGATAAATTGTTTCAATGATTACTTTCTCCATGGACTGAGACATTTGTGCATGACTCTGTGCAAATAACGAAATGCTCTGCATTCTCATCTGGGCTCCACGCATGCATTCTTTGAAAATAGAGGAACGTTTTTACCACGACTCGTATAGTGGCAGATAATCAAAAAATGTGCTATAATGGTGGAAAGATTGGTCAGAATAACATGAAAATAGCTAAATGAATGTGCTACAACTTGTAGAAGAACCTAATCTACATAGCATCAGTCAGTAGAAATTATGCAGGACTACTTTTGGGACCAGGAAATCTCATGATTTCTGTATATAATCACAGCCTCATTTTAGTGAAAGCTATATTTTAAAGCAAGTTAAATATATTTTTTCTTTTGTACCATATTTCTCTTGCCTTAATATCTCTGCTGTGGTAAATGGAAAGAAAGTATTCAAGTTCAAACTGTGAACTGGAGTTCTAAAAGAACACATTCACAGGGAGCATACTGTATGTGCCTTTTGGATGCAGGGTGGATGACAGGTAGGAACAACAAAATTAACTGCCACCTTCATGAGACTTCAACATACAGGAGGATTATGGTCATAAACTACAATTTTTTCACTGCGTGCTGTTACTTGATCATCACTTTACCACAGTAGCATGTCTGAGATAAATTACATTTTTTTGTGATTGTTCTTTCAGAAGAGAAGAGAAGGGACGCTTCTGTGTTTCCATGTTGTCTCTTTGATCTTGGCAGATTAGTTGAAGTCATCTAAAACATCATCAGTTTTGATTTTAAACATAAGACGACAACAAATTAAATGCCATTTACCTTTTTTAACTGCAATTTGGAGAATTTTACACTTTTTTTTAGCAACTTTTGTAGCAACTGTTTTCAAATGTAAACTTCCTGAATAATCAATTGTTTCTTCATTATTCTTTTAATTACATTTCAACAATATAGATGAGAACAGGCCATTCTGCCCAACATAGTCCCATCCACTCATTTCTTCCAAAAATACATCAAGTTCAGTTTGAAAAGTCTCTAAAGTCCTACTGTCAACCACACTACTTGGTATCTTATTCCATGTGTCAGTGGTTCTCTGTATAAACAAAAACTACCTAATGTTTGAGCAAAATTCACACTTAACAAGTTTCTAACGAAATCCCCATGTTCTTGATGAACTGATTTTAAAATAACAGCCTCCATCCATTGTGCTAATTCCCTTCATAATTTTAAACACTTCAATCATGTCTCTTCTTAATCTTCTTTGGCTTAAACTGAAAAGGCTCAGCTCTTTTAATCTATCATAATTCATACCCTGTAGCCCTGGAATCTCTGTGTTGCGTAGTAGGCAAACAAAACTCATGGATCAAATTTCACGTCTCTATATTGTATAAAACGTATTTTAAGCTCAGACCTTCCTTAGAATCCAAACAATCTACAGTGTATACTTGTATGCTTGCTAAATAATGAACTGTTATAATTTTAAACAAGATTAAGCCTGGCCTTCTGACTGCCTTAATTTCAGATGAATACTTAACCAACAGTAAATATTCTGCAAGACACAAAAAAAAAAAACAAATTGATGTAAGGAGCTATGGTAGGCTCTGCCATATTTATCAGGCATCCTCACTTTAACAAGCAACTGCTTTTTATTTATTTGCAAATAGACCACAACTGATGTGACAGAGAATCTTGTAACTTCAGAAATCACAAATTAGCTTTCATGGCTTTGAAATAATAATAAAAAAAACTCACTACCTGGTGTAAAACTGTACACAGATGTCTGCAAACATTCTGGACATGATTTAAACACCGTCTGCTGAGGCTGGGAGATAGCAGTGATAACCACAGCACCATCATGCTACTCATCACTAATGTGAGCGGAAGTTGATTGAAATGTATTGATTGCATGGTTAATACTTAACTTTGTACAAGGTGTTATATCTCATACACAGTAGACTTTGCTGTTACACAGAGCTGAGCATATTTTGTCTAGTCTTACTGGTTTCTGGGCATATTACCAAGCCTCAAAATGAAAAAAGATAAGGAGTCCTTGGAAGAAAGTGCACTTAATATAGACAGCTTTCTTTAAAAAATACTTTTTTATGTATTAGCTAAACTACCAACTATGATCTAATTTGTATTACTATGAACTTTAATATGCATTGGATTTGTGACTGGATGTACATTTAGATGTTTAATTTGCATATTCAATATACAAAAGTGGTATAAAAAACAATAATAAGATTACCTAAATTAGATGTTCTACTTGCTAGCTTCTTATTTTGTTAATTTTCTTGCTAAACAAAGAGTGAAGATTATTTCATCCAAAAGTATACTGATGAAGATGACTTAATAACGTTCGAAATGAGGGAGTCTACTTGAATGTACAACAATGTTTATAACTAGCCTTTTGTACATTTTATTTTAAGACCATAGGTCTGCTTGTTTCACTAGTGGTAAACACCAGGGGCCTCATGTATAAACAGTGCATACGCACAAAAATGTTGAGTACTCCCATTTCCACTCTGAAATCGCAATGTATAAAACCTAAACTTGGCATAAAGCCACGCAGATTTTCACGCCAGCTAAATGCTTGGCGTACGCAAGTTCTCCGCTTGGTTTTGCAAACTGGCGGCACCCAGTGTCAAAGCAGTGCTTTTGTTCAAGTGTGGTTTCCCTTTCTTTTTTAGATCCACATCACTGAAATTAACCGCATATTGTTTATTAGTTTAAGGCATCTGATTGTAATTAACCTGTAACAATATAATGGTCCACGGAATGGCCAAACTATTCCAAATACTATAGCTGCTTTAGCATTGTTCCTCTCAATGCACCACTCAGAGTATTTATCCCACTGTATCTGAGTGTGGAATCACAGCTCTACAGCAGCTGATCGGAAAGAGAATCGGTATACAGCATCAAGCACACGCTGCTTCAGTCATGTGCACTGACTATTGAACTGCTCCCTTACAGCAAACGCTTCAGAGCCTTTCCTGTAGAGAACTCGCGGTTCATAAACGCACTCAATCAGTCCTTCAAGTGCTCTTTGTAGAACTTTTTGTACTTATTAATACAATTACCTCACTGTAAACTTGCGATACAATTATAATATTGCACAACCTGAGCCACTTCATAAAGTGTGTATTTACATATGATGATATCATTTTTAAGATGAAATGCAGCAAAATATGTTTATTACATTATACAGATAAAATGTTAACATCATTTAAATAATCTACATTGTTAATAATTAAACATGTGAGGACATGGTGTCACAGTGCTAGCTGGTTCACGGATTGTTCCTGCCTCACGCTGTATTCTTGCTGGGGCTGGCGCAACACTGGAAGGATAGATGGATTGAATAATTAAACATGTACTACAAAGATATTTCGATGTTCCTTAAAAGTTTTGAAGAATCTGCTTTCTAAGCATACAGATGGCGTAACATCTATTACAGAGCTGATTGTGTGGCGATTGGTTTCTTGGAGAAAGAAAAGGAAGGACAGGAATTGGGGGTTAGTACGTTTGAGAGAGACAGTACTGCTGCAATAAATTATTTCATCGAAGGTCGCACACAGCACAGAAAGCATCTTGCGGGAGGCAGGAACAATTTTTGGACAGGGCGCCAGCTCGTCACTATCACTGCGCCACCGTGTTCCCATGTTTAATATCATGCTTTAACTCCTATCATCATGAAAATGATATCAAGTATACATCTCAGTATTTAAATTATTCAGAGAGCTGTAATATCACAAATGTAATGAATTCTGTGTTCTGTCGGAGGAAGAGAAAGCTCGTTTAAGAAGCATGTAGTGATTCACACACATAGAGCACATAGAAGAACACATGCAAAACAAAGCATTTAACATGCTACTTTAGTTACGATGGTATTTGAGAAACTAGTAAATGAAACGATTTAAAGATGAAGTTTATGATGTTCTACTTTAATGACAAAATAAACTACATGATTAAAGTGGAAATTTCGAGATTAAAGTTGACATTTCAAGCTTTTTTCTCACTGTGTCCCTATTTTTTTTCTTTTCTCTGTACCATAATAAGCTTTCATATGACACTCAAATGGTGGGCTACGACTGTCCCTTTCACGGCAACTTTGATATCTGACAACTTCTTTTTTATTTCGGGCACTGTGTTACTTTGAGAACTTGAGCTTTCGAGTTTTTCCGATACTCTATGTCATTTGATCAACTTCCTTTTGTTGTTTATACCGCTGTTTAAACCAACAAATAGTACGTTTTTCCTTGCCTCCACTTGGTATTCACTGAAATTCTTCTATTTTCCCTCGTGCTTTTGCAATTGCCTTTTCACAGAACGCTGAGCTTAAGGGCTATTTATATTGATTTGCATATTCAAAGTAATTATGGGAGGAGTTGGGGTGAGGCAGCAGACGCGTGCACGTGCGTTACTTTTCACACTGACCAGGATTTATGGTGCGGGAGAATGTGGAAGTTGGCGTTCGCACAGATTTATGCATCTGAATTTTTTTGTGCGTATGTACATTTCCGCTTTTGTTCATACGCCATGTTTTAGTGTGAATTCTACGCACGGCATTATTGCATAATGCCCCATGTCCCGTCTTACTGCACTAACTTCTTTTGCAGTGGTGAGGTTGTTAGCAACAAGCACAAAATTCACTTGATGCTCAAGACTCTCCGTTGATGGACAGGATTGTAAGACTGTTCGGTCTTTCTTGGTACATCAATGAGCATAAGTTATTCTTCATTAATTTTAGTTTACTAAAACAACACTGTTCCCTAGACACAGTGACAGTTAATGCCCAAAAAATACACAATGTAATGCAAACATCCATGTAAATGCTCTGAAGCTTCAGTCAGTTTATGGCATTAAACAATGCAAGAGGTGTCAGTTCATCTTTGAAAGTGGCATGGTGCATCTTACTTGGGCACTTCATTTGACATTCATAGCCTGTTGTCAAATCACTAGACATTGTTACTGATGGTTCTGTTACAAAAGCAATAAATTTGTGCACAGACTGCCCTGCCCCAACAACTTAAGTCCCAGGACAAATGCTCCCGTTTTCCCACATTAACTGGCACCCCAGATTTAAAATTCCACAAAGGATAAAATTTACGCTATTTATAATGTTAATTAACGTAGTAATTTAGAAATTATATGTTTTTTGTGTGGCATTTTTTTTCTCATAAAAACAGTACTTTTAAATATCTTCCTGCTGTTGACTTAACTACAATATGAAGCTAAAACGTTCTTTATACTCCCACCTTAGAATTCAAGCATCTCTGCCTATGAAGTATAGCAATACCAGAAGCAAATGCTTGCCATGATTTCCCCGACTCACAGACAAACAAACACTTATGGAAAACAGGGTTCCGGATCAATGGCAAGGCTATTGTTCATGACTTATTCTTTGGGTAGTAAATCAAAGGGCACTGTGTATTCTGCTTTTTCAACTCACAATTGCTTATAGTAATTTAACTGCATTAACAATTTATTCCTTTCTCTTTTGGTATGTTTCCTTTCTCAGTTTGGCTGACATAAAATACTGTAAATCTAAGACAGAAAGAGATATTCAAGGGTAGAAGGGGACATTGAGGTCTTTGAGAAGTAGGTTAACTGTCTCACTGTTAGACAAATTAAAAGTCTTGTTATTTACATCCGAGTACAGAAGGTGATGTGTCTTTATTTTCTGCATTTTTTTTCCTTTTCACATCCCCCTATCTATATTTATTTTGATGAAATGCTATTTTTTTTTTTACCATTTTTAAAAGTTTTAGGACATACATATAGCAACAGGATTACAAATACATTTCCTTTCTTTGTGTTTAATTCAAAAATGCACAAGTGTGGATTGCATCACTTCAGAATAAGGCAATTTTTCCTTTGAGCAAATGACGGTGGACCTTACATGTTTAAACTCCATCCATCCATTATGAAAATACATCCATTTGTGAATTTGAATAACAATCAAGCATGAATAGAATAACAATCTTCATGAAATTTTAATAAAAATATGTACAGTTCAAAATACTAAGTGTAGCACTGTAGTTAGTGCTGCAGCCTCAAATCTTAAAGTATTATAACTGTGGATTTTGCAGATCCTAAATGTATTTCTCTGCATATTATGTTCCTCTGTTTTCTTATTTATTCTTTTCCATGAATTTAATATTAAGTTTGGCTTACCCTTGTTTGTTTTGTGTGTTATCACTGTCATGGTGTTGACAGCATTAAGTTCCCATTGCCGTCCAGTGACTGCAGGAAGTCAAGGTGTGCATTGTCATTTAACCAAAATATTTTGAATTTGTGACAAATAACTTTACAATTAGCAAATGATTAAGTCTGCCTTTGGACCAAGAGTTTTGATATGTTTTTGAATTTGATCTTTAGCATTCTTTCTGGGCTTTGGTGTTATGTATGGTGTGACTGTGTTTCTGGCTTTTTTAGCCTTCTCCTTGTTTTGCCCTTTTGCCCAGCAAATTTCCAGCTACAGTGACTTACTGTGGGTTTAAATTCTGTCATGGCCATTGTACTTGTACAATTTGGATATTAATTCGGTGTCCCTGTAGTTTTTCTATTTTTTAATTTCCTCTCATATCCCAAACACATGCAGATTATGTTGAAATGACACTTCAATATTGAGTATGAGTGTTCTTCAAGAGGCTCCCTTCTCTTCCAGGGTTTTTTCCCATTTACCAATTAATAGTATCTTAACAAACCTTAGGTTAGAATTACTGGGGCCAAAAGACAACGAATTATTACATAGTTTGCATCATATAACTATATTTCATGGTCTTTTATGCTCCATGTAAATTATACTCCTTTTCTGTTGAACTGTTCAAAGTTACGTTCTGTCTTGTGAAATCTCTTATGTGTTGTAAGACGGAAGGTCTGATCTGGTAACATGGATGGCGTCTACATGTTTAGGTACTGTAGTTGTGCAGCCTGACCAAACCTTGAGGTAGTCACACTCTCCGTGTGCTCTTCAGTGGTGACTTGTCTGATGAAAAAGCTGCAGTGTGGGGAGGAAGTGCAAGGTTTTTCCCCATTATAATATTTGTCTCTAAGAGGGTATAGATCATAAGGGGAAGACAAAAGAGGAATTATGATGAACAATACAAAATAATTACTGCTTACTTAAAGTCTGAGATCCAAAATCAAAGTTTAAAAAATGAAAAAGGCAGATGATTATACACAGGTTTTACACCAGGTTTCATCCCTGGCTCTAGGTTCTTTTCAATCTGTTTAATATTTTTGTTGTTTTTGAAATATTACTTTATAAACTCTTTTTGTATTTCTTCCTGTTTATATTTATTATTTTTTTAAGGATATTGTTTTGTTTATGTTTTTTTTCTGCCCTGGCTTGTATTTTTTTCTGGTTTGTTGCTTTTTTATTAGTTTGGAGTTTTTATTTTTCATATTTTTATGCTATTTCTGTCAGTTTTGCTTATCATTATTATATAATAATTTTTATTACACTTATTTTTATTGTGTGTGTTACATCTCTTTAAGTATCCTGCTTTATCTTGTACTTTGTGGGTGGATCCCTAGGAGGCAGGGCCATCCTGCCATCTCTGCTGCTAGGTCCTCCCTCTGGCTTCATATGCCGGTCAAAGTGAAGGATTCAGCAGTGGTTCATTGTGTTTGTGAGGAGCTTATAGTAAGTGTTGTGGTTTGATTTTTTTTTTTTAATTATTCTGTTTAAGACCAGTTTCCTGTAGCAGCAGCAGGTAATTCTGCTTGTTCCTCATATCACAGAGTTGTACAGGGAAATAACATACTAGGTGTCTTCCCCAGCAACCTTGTGAGTTTGGTACGCATTGTCCCAAATAAAATAAATGTTCCCTTATTCTTGGGTCTAACAGTGCCTACCACTGGTTAATTTGGGGTTTGCTATCCTCAAATCTCAAACAAATCATTGCTTTAGCTTATAACACACTAACATCCATCCATTTTCCAACCCGCTGAATCTGAACACAGGGTCACGGGGGTCTGCTGGAGTCAATCCCAGCCAACACAGGGCACAAGGCAGGAACCAATCCCAGGCAGGGTGCCAACCCACCACAGGACACACACAAACACACCAAGCACACACTTGGGCCAATTTAGAATCGCCAAACCACCTAACCTGCATGTCTTTGGACTGTGGGAGGAAACCGGAGCACCCAGAGGAAACCCACGCAGACACAGGGAGAACATGCAAGCTCCATGCAGGGAGGACCCGGGAAGCGAACCCAGGATCCCAGGTCTCCCAACTGCGAGGCAGCAGCACTACCCACTGCGCCACCGTGCCGCCCAACACACTAACATAAAATTATTTAATTTTGATTGATTTTTTCATCCATTCCCTTTTCTAAAACATTTATTTAGTGCAGGGTCACAAGAACCTTGATCTAGGTATCATTGAACACAAGACAACAACCAGTCCTGAAGGGATAATAGTCAGTTATAAAACACAATCATGCTTACATCCAAACAAAACAAATTTAGATTTGCCAATTCACCAAACATATGCACATCTTTGAATGCAGGAGGAAATCAAAAAAATTTGTAGAGCAATCCACATAAATGGAAAGAACATGCAACAGAAAGAAAGAACAGACCGTGAACTTACTGGACTCAAACCCAGGACTGACGCTGTGAATACTGGCCTTCCTCATGCATTTTCTAAATCTGGTTATCACAATATCAGTTAAAAGTGAACAATATTAAAAGAGTGGAACCAACACAGGTTTGGGTCAGAGCAAAGCAGAATATAAATCCATTCATCTCTAAAAACACAAGAATCATGACCAAGAAGATTAGAGTCATCCCCTAATGTCATGACTTTTTGTACTCTCAAATCTAGTCTACAAAGCTTCCAATATCAGATTCAGTTCTCAGTTTTCCTTTCTACGTTTCTTTGTATGTCTCTACATTTGAATTTTTCTTCTTTTATTTCTAGCTTTTGCCTTAGGTTAACCTGTGCCTTAAATGACAAATGATTTATGAAGTTAACTTTACTTTTACCCTTTAGAAATAAAATATTCCTTTTACCAAAAGTCATTTCTACAGTACATCTTTTTTCTTTTCTATTAATATGTACTGTTTAATGTGAATGGCTAAATATAGTGAAAAGTAAAGCTCAGCACTGCATGACCTGTTTCATCAGGTAAAATATTCAAATAAATGTATTTAATCAGTAAGACTTACCACTTAAATATCTTAAGATGCTCATATTTAGAAAGTATATAAATGAACATTTCTTCTTCAAAAGAACTACATGTTTTACAAAGTAGTATATCTTCAGGCATAAATCAAATCTCTAGACAATTTAAACCAAAGACAAAAAAGGAACTCTCTCTTATTTTGTCTGTGCTGATGATAGTCATCAGACGGTGCTTCACAGTTATATTTGGTAACGAGTCTGGCTTTAAAAAGAAAAAAAAAATGAAAGTGGCTTTTGGCTTTCCTGTACTTGAAAAGAAAAAATTCCTTAAAATGCAATTCTACAAGCATGTCTAAAATTACTCAAAAGCTTCTTTTAGGATTTAAAATAATACAATCAACCAAAAAATGATTTTTTAAAACGGTCACAATGAAAGCCAGAGGTTACAAATATTATTAATCTTTAGCTGGTCTGGAATGTACAGGATGTTTTATTTGAAATTATGTGGATTGCATTATTTTATTCTTTTGCCTCAAGTGCTTTTGCCTTTTCTACACAAATTTAATAAAAAATACATTTTAAAACATCTCAATATTTGTCCATTGGGAATGCTAAGATTTCAATACATTTCAGAGTAAAAGATTTATAAAATATACTTTACAACATACTGTGGCTGCCACTGGTGTTTCTAACCAACTGTGTCACATTTCCATGTCTACCTCTGCCCCTCTCAGGATTAAAAAGAGCTTAAGCACAGGTGGTCCTATAAAATGTGCTCTCTCATTGTTTACCAGCAGAAGGCAGACTGAAGGCAGTGATACAGGATATCAGAAGAAGTGTGTGCTTTCAGTTTGTAGCTGTTTGCGCCACCTTTCGTGTATGGCTGAGGGTGACGCATATGTTTATACACTTTCTTTTTTTTTTCTTTTTCAATCTTTCAACCTAATCTTGTCTTTTCTATCGCCTGTTATATGTGTCTGCTTGAAATGCTGCCTGCATTACTTCCTATTTTTCATTTGAAATGAAATGTTTTACTCCTTCTGTCACAATGTGGCTTAAATAATTAATTTGAAGACACCCTTGTGAATAGTTATTCAGAGGATTCATGTAAAGAAAGCTGTATCTATTTAGAACTCATTTATATATTTTTTTTTCAGTGTCAAAGATTAACAGTCAGTGTTTGGTATAATGAAGAAACTAACAAGATGTGGTCAGCCTTTCTATATGCTGAGCCAACTGACTAGGTTTGTAAGTATTCTTCTGTTAATGAAGAAAGAAATAAACTGCAAACAATATGATCAAATAGGAGGCACTCAAACATGCATAAGTGTTTCACACGTTACAAATACACTTCCCAAAATGTAAAAAGAGCCATTAACTTGATATATTTTGGATAAGCAAGATACATATTGTTCGGCACGGTGGCGCAGTGGGTAGTGCTGCTGCCTCGCAGTTAGGAGACATGGGTTCACTTCCCGGGTCCTCCCTGTGTGGAGTTTGCATGTTCTCCCCGTGTCTGCATGGGTTTCCTCCGGGTGCTCCAGTTTCCTCCCACAGTCCAAAGACAAAGACTATTATCCCTTCAGGACTGGTTGTTGTCTTGTGTTCAATGATACCTAGATCAAGGTTCTTGTGACCCTGCACTAAATAAATGTTTTAGAAAAGGGAATGGATGAAAAAATCAATCAAAATTAAATAATTTTATGTTAGTGTGTTGGGCGGCACGGTGGCGCAGTGGGTAGTGCTGCTGCCTCGCAGTTGGGAGACCTGGGATCCTGGGTTCGCTTCCCGGGTCCTCCCTGCATGGAGCTTGCATGTTCTCCCCGTGTCTGCGTGGGTTTCCTCCGGGTGCTCCAGTTTCCTCCCACAGTCCAAAGACATGCAGGTTAGGTGCATTGGCAATTCTAAATTGTCCTGTGTGTGTGTGTACCCTGCGGTTGGCTGGCACCCTGCCCGAGGTTTGTTTCCTGCCTTGTGCCCTGTGTTGGTGGGATTGGCTCCAGCAGACCCCTGTGACCCTGTAGTTAGGATATAGTGGGTTGGATAATGGCTGGATGGATGGAAGATACATATTGAGACACATTTGTTAAAGCATTCCACATTCTTCAGTTTAAGAATGTGTTAAGGTATTTTCAAACAAGAAATATAGAATATATACTGTATATATAGAATATATTTTGATTTTCTTGACATTATCCATTACAGTGATCCCTCGCTATATCGCGCTTCGTCTTTCGCGGCTTCACTCCATCGCGGATTTTAAATGTAAGCATATGTGAATATATATCGCGGATTTTTCACTGCTTCGTGGATGTCTGCGGTCTACAGTACGTGTGCTTCCTCAGTTGATTTGCCCATTTGAATTCAAACAAGGGACGCATTTGAATTCAAACAAGGGACGCTATTGGCGGATGGCTGAGAAGCTACCCAATCAGAGCATGCGGTTAAGTTCCTGTGTGCTGCTGATTGGCTCAGCGACGGAGTGCTGCATTAACCAGGAAGTCTAATCTCACTCATTCAGTATTAACGTACCCCTGCTACTGCTTCAGGGTCCGTGTCCAAGCGCCAACAGAAGATGCAAATGATTGCAGAAAAGGTAAAAGTTTTGGATATGTTGAAGGATGGATACAGCTACATCTCTACAGAACACCATTACAGCATCAATGAGTCCACGATTCTTTTTATTTAAAAAGGAGGAAAAGCATATAAGATCTACAGCCGCAGTGTCCTTTAACCAGGGCGCAAAACGAGTTGCAAGTGGACGTCATAAGGCAGTAGTCTGGATGGAATCTGCTTTAGGGATTTGGATTGAAGAGTGATGGAAGAAGAACAAAGGCGGTGCTAAACAGTAGCCTGAAGAGGCTCCTTTAGAAGAGCTGTAGTGCTATCATTTGTTGTGCAGTAAAATTAAACTCATCGTTATCGGACAAGTCGTCGTGTCATTGTTGGTGAGTAACCATAATTAATTATTTACGTACAGTACTTATTACATGTAAATAGTTTAGTGTCACTGTACACACATTTTACTGTATACAATTTTTCTTGCATTGTACGTATTTATTGCTGGTGGCCTGTCTGTCGTAATGGCTGTAACATATGTAATATCGGAGACGCTCGATATCTTTAAAATAATATTTAGGTTTTACTGTATGTAAACTGTGTTTACATACATAATTTCAACGAATCTTACCTAATATCTAAGAGAATACAAAGGGTTTATGCTGTATAACTGTGCGTGAAATGTTTATAATAGTGTGGGAGAGTTTATAAGGGCTTAAAATATATAAAAATAACCATATAAACATATGGTTTCTACTTCACGGATTTTCTTATTTCGCGGGTGGCTCTGGAACGCAACCCTCGCGATGGAGGAGGGATTACTGTAATCCATTTGTTTTGAACCTCTTTACTCCATTTCAGGGTTATGGGGGACAAAGCCTATCTTACCAGCATTTAATGCAAAGCTGAAGCCAACGCCGGACATAATGCCATTCAATGGCAGGCTATATTCAATCACACACCAACATTGACTCAAACCTGTCCATTTTAAAGTCACTAATCAATGTTACATGGAAATGTCAAAGAAAGTCTGCAGTACCTTGTTTGGTAAACCCATTAATCTGTCCATAAATGATCAGATTATGTATGTTTTTTTCTGCTCTTAAATTCACTAGGTCAAGTTTCAGATCATAGGCACCAAGGTAGAAAACAGAAGAGGTAGGTTCAGAAACCAAAATATCAATATAAGACAGTTATTTTATTCAAGATCAAAGCGGGATACCTAAATAATTTTTTCCTTGTGTCTGTTAAGAGCTGAATTAATCTCTCCTATTTTTAAGGTTCAGACAACAAAGCAAGCAGTTTGTGTCCTTAAATAACACACATGCCAATCAAGGGTAGTTGAAAGCAATAAACAATGACGTCAATGGCAGGCAACATGAACAAAGTGAAACGTAGACATATAATGATCAAAATTATTTTCTGTATAACCACCTGACAAAAACAAAGAAAAAATTATGTTAAAGGTGCTCAGAACCTGACATCTGGAGAAAACACATGCAATACATGGGGAGAACATTCCAGATCCACACATGCAGGAACCAAGGATGGGAATTATGTTTTTTTCTGTTTATACAGATAACATTTAACTTTTTTGGTTCTGTTATTTGCGGCATTTCAATTTCCTCTACAAACAATCCAAGAAATTTGCTTGAACAACTTGTATTCCTAGAATATGTTAAAGTCCTTCCCTTGATGGCAACGAAGCTGAGTGAGATCATTAAGCTTGCATGCCCTTAATGTGTTGAGCATTAAACCCATGATACCTCTAAATGAAATATTATCCTCAAATGTTTTTTTTTTTTTAAAAGCAATGTCACAAAAGAGGTGGTGCAGAAGACAAAGATTCATTGAAGACATTACTTATTTTTCATTATTTTACTTTTACTTTAACATAAAGATTTCATTTTCAAAAAAATTGCCATGAAAACTAAAGAAAGGAAATGTAGTGCCTCCGGCTAAAACCATCAACTGTCAGTCAGGAAAGGAGCAGCAAATTTCAAAAATAGAGAATATTTTTAGATTTCAAATTACTTTATTGTTTTTAGTAAAAAGGAATGCTAATTGGACTGGTCTTTTAATTCTGCTGTGTTCTTCTTCTCTTTCATATGGGGATTTTTTTTAAAGTAATGAATATTGTTGATCTTATATTTTGCGCTTAACTATAATTTTAATTATTGGGTTAAAAAATTACATTTTAACTTCTTTCTTTTTAAACTGGTCTTTACTTAATAGTATTGCTACACACAGTTTCAGGAATAAGCAAAACAGGCAAAAGTTGACAAAGATGGCAAAACATGACCAGAATGTTGAAAACAAGCTGGACTGACCTTTAGGGTTGAAGAATAAATAATGATGCTTTACAGGCAAAAGGTCTCTTTCCAAAGGCTTCTTCGAGATATATGAATGACAGCTGGGCTTTAAGAACTTCAGAAAGTCTATTTTTATTAAAAACGCCTAGTTCAACTTAGGGCTAGGTTTTGCCTCATATTAAATTGAACTGAATATCCTATTCTGTGTTCAATTCAGCCATGCTACCGTGCGTCTTGTGGAGGTGCTTGTTTTCCTTCAGTCTCACTATAAGCTCTTTTCATTTAAAATCTTTGAAGATGGAACAATCATACTGTACTTGCTTTTTTAAAAAAAATGCATTTTCCATCAAACTGTTTTTCACATACGGATTTCCAGCTGCAGCAACAACAATAGAGGAATTGTTAAGAATCAAGGTGTTTAATGTTTATTAACCAGAATGAAAAAGTAATCTTTTGCTAGTCATTTTGCCAGCACAGGATAGGTATTAATGTCATGAATATCATGAAGCATTTCTCTCCTGCAGCATTTTTAAATTATTCTGCCCTCCTTCTCCATTCCAAAGAGAGCTGAAAATAATTTATATGTTGTCCTGAGGTAAAATCGGATGTTTCTGTCAATTCTGGCTTGCAAGATTTTACAAGCTCTGTAAATTAAGTGCAATGGATGCTGTTGCTGTCTGGCTGCTTTTGACAGGGAACTTGGAGTTGATGGACATCAATATACCACTGGGAGCTAAAAACCATTAATTGAAGCGGTGGTGACTAATCCATTACTTGGCCCTGCCTCATGGATCCTGACATAACAGTTTGTCCCTCCAATCAGAAATTCATTCATGCAGATGTGTCCAAAGCTCACATCAAGATCAAAAACATTGATTCTTTTCTCTGACCTATTGCTATGCAGTGCAAGGCTTGGGATTATGGCAAACTGAAAATGTGTCTTGTTGAATTAGTATTATGTATTGTGCTTTGTTTGCAAAACCAAAATGGGGCAGTGAGAACGTGAAGTCAGCACTTCATTCTTTTCTTCCCAAATTAGCTTACTCACACCGATGCGTCTGCCTTCTGGTTAGATTAGTGCGCCAGGAGCTGTGTTTGTAATCATTCTGTTTTGATTTACACTGCCTGTTTGCAAATCATTGTTTAGCATATAACTAATGAACTATTCCATTTAGTCAATAACTGTAATAGCAACTGTAGTTGTAAACTATAAGCCAATGATATTGATCATTGAAATAAATAAAACTTAAAAGAAACACTCTTCAGTGTTGTGCTCCTGTTATTAAATCTGCAGCCTTTAGTGTGTTTAAAGCATGTTGGCTGATGCACAGAGAAGCTTTTTACTTTTTCACATGCTACCCTGAAGTGGGTATGAGAAAAATGAGGCGTAATGCAGTTCCATCTATCCAGTTTTTTAAAGTATAGGGTTAGAGGGAGCTGGCGTCCATCCTGATAGTACCTTACATATGAACCAATCCTGGAAAGGTTGCCAGTCCATTGAACGACTAATATACACACCAGCCTCTATTATAATGTTACTCTTCAGTCTAACACCTGGTCTTTGACACATTTTAGTACAACAGGGGATATCCACCCAAAAAACTACAGGCACCCTAAAACAACAACTGAATGGTAATCCAACCCTGAGGTGGCAACATATTTTAAAATAAACAGTTGAAACAGAAACTATATACAAATAATTTCAATTTACACACACATACACACTCACACAGCTATATAGTCACACACATGTGCTTGGGAGGCAGCTTAAAGGCTCTGGTGGTGGTAGTTACCCATCAAACCAGGGCTTGACGCTGTGTACTAATGCCTTGTCTCTTTCTCCCTCTACAGAACAGTAGATTGTCAGCCTTTTCACCTTCGATGCCACTTTTATTGTCTTCCCTCCTGGACCTGTCCCTTTATGCCTGGAACACTTATGACCAGCAGTTTGGCCATTTTTGAGTCAGTTCAATATCATACTCCTGTCTGAAAAGACATTAACCTTATCTTTGTAAAACGATCATTTTCCTTTTTATTTACTTTCATTTACTTTCATGTGTCCCAAACGTTTTTTCGTGTTTACTCCTTGGTTTACAATATATGTACAGTATATATATATACAGCACCCTCCTATTTACAGGGGGTTGAACATATTAATAATTATCCTTAGAGTTCAGAGATTTGAGAAAGTAAAGGCAATTCCCCCATCATTTGGCGAATTTGATGAATTGTACAAATCAGCCTAGGGCAGGGCCGCAGTCTATCTCATGGTATACTAACCCACAGAAACAAACAAGAGTATCAAAAATCCAGTTAACATAATGTGCCCATCTTTAGGACATACAAATGGAATAACCCATGTGATCACATGAAGAACATGCAAATTCCACACAGAGAGTAAATAGGACAAGATTGAACACTAGTTGTCTGGAGCCATAAGGCAGCAGTACTGACCCCTCCACCATTGCCTGTATTTACAAATAAGTACATCATGTCCATAAAACAGATTGCTTAACTATGCAATATGTGCATGGAAAAATACCAATGTACCCTCATTTCTAGACTGCTTTGATGAATTTGTATCTAAATGTGGCTAGATATTATAAATTAAATCAAATAGTATTAAGACCAGCTGGTAATTAAAAAGACATGATCAAAATTATAATCACAGGGTGCAGAGATTCCCTCTGCTCTACCTTGACCAAGTCGGCATCCTGCTTCTCCAGGGGCACTTCAGCAATACACATTGGAGGCAGCAAGCCCATGAAACACTTTATTGGCAAGCAGAGGTGGGTAGTAACGGGTTACATTTACTCCGTTACATTTACTTGAGTGACATTTTTAAAAAATTGTACTTCTAAGAGTAGTTTTACTGCACTTTTTACTTTTACTTGAGTACATTTGTGAAGAAGAAATGCTACTCTTACTCTGCTACATTGGGCAACACTGGAATCGATACTTTTTTTCCATTAGATACACTATATTTTTGCCAGAGAGAAGCCACCAGTGGATCTACTGCTTGACTGTTTCACTAATCAGACGTAGCAACAATAATCACATGGCTCAGTTTCACAAATCAGACATAGCCATGCAGTCACATGACCACACACAAACTGTGGCGGCATAGCGGCACAAACTTCTCACAGACAGCGGACAGGGAAAGAAAGAATACAGGGGGTCCTCGGGTTACATCACAGTTCCATTCCTACAACAGTGATGTAACCCGAATTTTGGTGTAAGTCGAAACACACCCTAGCCTAAGTCACTTACCTATCCTAACACATTTGCAAAATCATAATCTATAACATAAAGACACAACTAAGCCACAGAAAAAGGAAAAGGACATAAATATACTGTGCACTTCAATACTTAAATATGCTTCTGCACTGTAGTAACAGAAAAAAATGAGTGAAATAAAAATCCTTACCTTTATTCCTTCTCACGTCTCAATTTTTTAAAGTTTTTATGGGAGTGAGCGTTGTAAACTCGAAACATCGTATGTTGAGATGTTGTAACCCGAGGACCCCCTGTACATGAAAAATGAGAGCCAACTCCTGCTGAAGCTTCACCATCACTTCACTGAGTGAAGAACAAGCACGTTTTAACCAACCATGCACAGACACAGACAGTCAAGGTAAAGTGAGACTTCTTGTACGTGAGCAAGCTGCCTTGTTCAAATGTTATTTTCTATCAGCTGTGCTATTTGGAGGGCAAGTGAATATGCAGTATTAAACTGTCAGTGTACAGTATATCTTGTCACTGTAAGTAGTTTGCACTGTTCAAACATATATGTTACCTACTGTAGGTATTGGCTTCAGAAGCTTTGTTGTGAAAAACAGAGATTTGGAACTTTGTGTTATTTGTGCAGCTTTATTTTGTAAAGATGTTATTTATTTTTACTCATTTTTTATTTTATTATTTGGAAATAGAAGAATTTGCACATTATTTTATATTTTTTTCTGTCTTAATACAACACTTCTAACAAATAAATCATTTATTATGATCAAACAGTTACTCAGTACTAGAGTAGTCTTTTCACCAAATACTTTCTTACCCTTACTTGAGTAATTTTTTGGATAACTACTTTTTACTTCTACTTGAGTAATATTATTTTGAAGTAACACTACTCTTACTTGAGTACAATTTTTGGCTACTCTACCCACCTCTGTTGGCAAGTAACACAAAGTTTCATCAACAACATAAGGGTTGATACCACTTAAATACATAACTTCTTTGTAATAACTTTCTTTGTCTCTAAATCAGCTGCCCCTTAAGACCAATTTAAAATTTTAAAGAAAGCTGAAGAATGTTTAGAAACCAAAACCTCTGGAACCTCACTTTGCCATAACGAGTCAACACCTCACTATACAGTAAGTGTTCTTTACTATATTCCCTTAAAGGTTGTGTTGTGTAGCAGTCCTCCTTAAATCGGAACAACACACTGAGGCTTTGTAATCAAATTAAAGAGTAATTAATCCTTACCATAATAGGAAAAGGCTCCAGAAAGATGAGAAGCGCATGTTCCTAAGAGCTTCTTATCAAATTAACCAGACAGAAATGAGAGCTGTCTTTTTCTCACTCCCCAAGTTCTGGTGCAACATTTTTTAATATTGTGCATCATGAGGAGTGCTATAAAGTCATAAAGACTGATAGATATTTTCCTCTAATAAGACACAGCCATGTTTCACATAAAGAATTTTAATTCAGACCAGCATATCCATTGTACTGTGTCCAAATGATTTCTCTAGTGCCAGTTACCCAAGGCATTTGATTGCAGATCCTTACTGTGGCCATCTTATACTATGCCTGAATAGTTCAAAATCAAGACATTTAAAAAGATCAGTGACATAAAACCCTCTGAGCCAATTTTAGTGTAATCCCTTTAAATGAATGCATTACACATAAATTACATTATTTTTTTTCTCTGTGTTGTGAGGTTATTTTGCTGTTTCAACTCAAGCACTCTCATTAGGCTCCATATTACTAGCTCTGATCAAAATGGTTTTGAATTAAACATATTCCTTTGATGATCAACATTAACGCCCCATGGACCAATATGAGCTTCAATTTTTAAGCACACAGGCTGAAATTTTATCTTATAAAGGCCTCTGATCTACATGAGCTGCAAGCTGAAGTTGATTTGATTTCCCAGTTCACTAACATCATTGTATGGCTGATAATAGCTGGAAGTGGTAAAAAGGTACAGTACATCAGGCCCAGAATGTGTGTCTGGAACCGTAGAAGATGTGGCTCATTGCTACCAGATCTACAGGAAAGAGCTCTGATGTGCCACATTTCCAGATGAGCCTTTTGGTTAAGGTGCAGAATTAATGAAGCTCAGACTCCTGTCATGCTGCAGTGAAACTGCCTGTTTGACCTGAGGGTTTAAAATAAGCTGCTTTGATATTTTGTTTCTCTTCTGTTTCTTTTCACCTGTTTAGGACATCCAAATGAAGAAAAAAAAGCACTAGGGTGTCACAGCAGAACAGAACAACAAATGGTTTATGCCAATCACTTTTCCTGTCATTATTTTCATACTCATGATCTCAAATTCACCTTTGTTGGCACTGAGGGTTGTATTTCTTTTGCTTTTTGTTCAGAATTTTATATTTTATTTCGACAACTGGGGGTTGAAATCTGAAACATACAGCATGCAATGTGCTATACCATTTAATGTATTCAGCAAATAAAAATCTTTATGGCAGACACAGAGGCTCAGTGGTTAGCGCTGCTGCCTCCTGGCTCTAGGAAGCTGCATTCGAACATTAACTCAGCTGAGAAAAGATTGCTTTTCTCATGTATGAATGGATTTTTCTCTGGTGGGTGGTCTAGTTTTCCACATCACAGTGACTTTGATTTGGCCAATGAGTAAGTGTACGTGTGGTTATTGTCTGTTATTATCTGGTACCCTGTTCAAGGCTGGCTCTGCCTTATGCTTAGTGATGCCAGAATAAGCTCCAGCTCATCACAATCCAAAACAAAAACAAGTGGGACTGTGGTGGAGCATGTCAGGGGTCAGGGTAGGTGCAGGTTTCTATAAAAGTAGTATGGCTCAGATTCTGAGTATAGGTGGTTACGGGAGAAGACAGCTGGCCATGTAAGGCTTAATGAGGGAGCTGGCAGGGTACTTATTCACTTACATTAGTGTGATCAGTGCAGCCGTCCTTCATTGATGTACCATGGATAATTAATAAAGCATCTACACTCAGATGGATACAAAAAGGCCTGAGTAGGTCAGAAAGACAGGATAGAAAATTGAGGAAGGAGAGAACGAGAGAGCATAATGATGTTAAGTAAGAGCAAGGAAGAAAGAAGGCAAAATGGTCAAGGATACCCCGCGGTGGAGCAAGGTGAATGATGTTCCAGGGGTGGATCAACCCTGTTTAGCAGTTGGAGCAGGGGCAGTCATGGGCTCCTGGGGTCCTGTGGAGACCAACAGACGTGGCAGGAAAAAGTAGCAAAGCTTGGTAGGTCCCAGTGGGTACTGAAGGTGGTGGATGGGATGGGAGCTAGATTGAGGACCGCATTTGTCTGAGTCTCAGTCCTCCTGAGAGACTTTGAGGGTGAGCAAAGATGTTGAGAGACAGAGAGAAGGAGAAGCACTGAGGGACAAGATGAGAGAACTCATTCTTGCTCATGATTTTATTCCTGATTTTAATTATTCAACTTGATTTATTTATTGTTTTTATCCTTCCACAGCACTGTTTTCATGGATGACTATGAATAAAACACTCTTTTGCACTTTACACCTTTAAACTTGTTGTCGAGTCCTCATTCACCCTAGTCCATCCTTGGTTATAAACTACCGGACAATGGATGGCTCCCATGGCTATGGGAACGGAGAATCACAAGGATCAGAAAACTGATGGAGGGATAGAAGAATTTGTTCATTTCCAACTCCTGGATGGATGAAATGATACATCTTCTAAACTTATTTGGGCTGAAACAGGTCAGCATTACAACAGTTATATGAAAACAGTGTGTTAGCTAAAACCAAAACCTGTGTCTTTCACCAAGATTCTTGCGAAATTTATACATGCCACTAGTGATTAATATCAGATTAATGCGTAGTGGAGAAGTCAGGAAACGCAGATGGATATAGTTGAAGGGTGCTAAAGTATGTATCAGCTGATGTCAGCGTACAACAATAAACAGTTGAAAATAGTATGCATTAGCCTTAGCCGTACCATGTCTTTCACTGCAGAAATTTTCCTCCTCTTTGGTGATCCTGGAGTGTCAAGTGAGAAAAGTTTTTCACTTTTGTAACATATGTGGAATCATCATAAAAATATGCTTACATACTTCTCAGACAGCCTTGTTGTTACAATCACTCCTAATCCACTAATAGTGATGTTTGGTGTACTCCAAGGTGGCATTAAAGTGCATAGGGATAAATTGATTGTAATAGCCTTTATTACACTACTACAACGTTTATTTTCCTGTTCAAATAGAAGAATTTCAGCCCAGCTTCTATAACTCAGTGGGTAACTGATGTTCTATATTATCTCAAATTAGAAAAAAGTCTAATTCTCTCTTAGAGGATATGTCTAAAACATTTTTAAAACATGGCAAGAATTCATTAATATCATTTTAGAATAAGCATTCTGAGCCTGTGATTGACTCTTAAGCTACGAATTGTTCAATCATATTTAAAAAGGTCAATGGAGTTTCTTTTTGTTCATGCCTCTCTTCTTTTTCTCTTTCTGTTGAGTTAAACCTTGTTTTTTTTTTCTTTATATTTATATTTTTTTCCTGTGTTTTTTGGGCTTTAATTTTAAAGTAAATAGTTTTATCTGTTAAGTTATTTGTTTGCTGTTTGATTGAGTACAACGATGTTGTACTGTTCAAAAATAAAAAAAAATGTACAATGAAACTATGCTATTTGCGTTTTATTAATTCTTTAGCTTGCATAATAGATAAAAACAGTGTCTGCTGAAGCAGTCACACAGTTTAGGGTGAATGTAGCTGATTGGGCATTTGCCACATGTGCAGTGGTGTTTCTACATTAAGGGCCAGTGGGGCACAAATCAACCAGATGTTGCGCAAACTTAATTAATAAACTTCCTGCAGTAATTTAACTTATTATTAAAATGTTAAAAGCAATGCTCAGCTTGATGTTCTTAAACAATTTTTTTCCCAGTTTTCCATCATATGCTCAATGATACTCCTTTTCCTTTCTAAGCCTCTATTGTGTCTTATTTTGTTTCCTCTTGGCCACTCTTAGCCACAAGAAAATCAAGACTATTAAAATAACATTTTCATCTGTGCTCTAAAGTACTTTAACTCTTTCAGGGCTGATGTCGACTTTTGTCAAAAAGAGGAGTTGACGATAGTAATCAACTGTCAACTGTGACAAAACCAACAGTTATGTTCTAGTTGGTGTCTTGTTGCTAGAAAGAAAGTTAGCTTTGTTGGTTTTGACCGAGATTTCCTGTACTCCCATCAGTAGAAAGGCACAAACAACGGCAGAAATGGCCCTGACACTTGGCGAGAGATCCAAGTGGATGTGTAAAGTAGAACACTACGGGGACGACATTTTGCCTGTTCTCTCTGAACTGGACTATGACTTGTCAGACTGATTTTGATACAAGCGATCGAAAACGATTGTGAGGTTCCTGCTTCAGCTGACTGGTCCCCAGCTATTCATGGTGCTGAACAGGTTCAAGTAGCTGACACACCTATGACACTGTTCGCCTGGGAGGACTGGCACTTAACAATGACAAGGGGTAGAAACCCAGATTGCAATGCACTGCGACAGTGACCGCTGCTGCTGCTGTCCCAGCCACACAAAGACAGCCTGGCAGCAAGCCTGCCGCACATTCTTGGCAAACTGGCAGCCACAGCCACGTTGTATGTTGATGTCTGTGTGACGCCATTGCTTTTCAGAAAACTATGTTTTTTGGAAAAAATATTCAGCCCTCAAAGAGTTAATAGCAAATACAAGCATCTGTGCAGGATTGCAGGATTGCAGGACTACCTTTATGTCATAGGACCCCAGAGTAGAACTGTTTAAAGGTTGAGGCAGCTTCAATATGCAGTTAGGATTCCCCTTGGGAACCTACTGAATAAACCAAGCACAGCCCAATGGGAAAAGACCCTAGACATGGTGGAGAGATTATACACTTGACTGGACTGGAAACATCTCTAAATTCTCCTCAAGGAACTAGAACAATTTGATAGGGATTGGTTGGCCTGGTATATCCAGGTCTGCATGTTGCCACTGCAGCCATCACCAGAAAAAATAGTTTGAAAATTAAGTGAACATTCATCTACAAATACATTTAACAAGTAAGAACATTGCATTGCTCCATCAGGAAAGCCAGTCTATCATAAATCAGAAAGACAGAGAAGTTGATTTTAGTGGATACATGTTCATTTAAAGGCTCAGAGCCCAAATAATGTTGCAGATGACAAAAGAGAAGATGTGGGATGATGGGCTAATGGACAGACCAGTGCTTCAGTTGACCAATAAGAATACATGTGGTTGTGTAGGTCTTTATTAACTAATGCTGTAGATGGCAAACCAGTATATATGGAGTGGTTCTTAGTGTATCTAGCATCAATGACAGGCCCATTACCAAATCATTACTACAGTTGACCAATAAGAATTAAGTTTTTTTGTATCTGTGGAAGGCCCCTAATCCAACCAGAAGGCTATTTTAAAGACATAGTGTGGGGATAAAGTGCTTAACTTGTAGATTCATGATTGACATAAAACACAGTGGCTATGAACTATTTAGTGCTCCATTGAATTTCATGGAACGCATAGCAATCTGTAGCAATTTCAACACAGAGAGTATACTCATGAAAAGTCCTTTTCCTTTATCCACAACATAAAGCTTAATTAAAGCTGGTTCAAGTTCAAATTTATTTTCACATGTTTTGGGCACAGAGAAGCAGAGGGAGATAAATACAATTTTATTTTTTATTTAAATGTGGTAATAAATAAGAAAACATAATGATTAAAAAATCATATGCTTCAACACATTAACTATAAGGTTACTGCTCTGAATATTTTGCATGTCCTTGGCTGTCCTGCAGTTTATTTTTTTGTTCTCTGGTGGCACTATGTTGGGACAGAAAGAAGCAGATGGATTTCACAGGAGTCCAACAAACTAATTAATTATCCTGAAAAATAAAATCCCAGAAGAAAAACGAAAACCATTCGATCTCTACCCTCACCACAGGCCCCTGCAATGCATTCCTTCTGCTTGAAAATTGTACAAAATCATTATTTTGCAGGTATTAATTATCTCAGAAAATAACACCTGCTAAATACACCAATGTGTGAGGCGTTTACTGCCTCAAAAGGTTATTTTAACATTAAACTGTAAGATTTACAGTATCACTTTAGATTCAGTATGTAATGCTGCCAAGTGCAAGGTTTAATTATATTTTTTGATTTTTATGAGTTTGGCATAATGTTACAACAAGCTATTAAAAATATTCTGTGAAACCAATTCTCTTGAGAATAAGTCTAAGCAGCAGTGATAATGATAAACTGAAGATGGCAATCCTGTTGCGAACAAGACTATTAAACCCACCGAAAAAGCAAATAGAAGTTTCTAAGTAAAATGTTAAAGTATTTAAAAGTTCTACAGCTTGGCTTACCCTTTGAACGGTTAAGGAAAACAAAGGAAAGTGGTATTCTACCAAGTCACTTCTCTGGTGTCATCTTTAAAGGAGCTTTCTATTGCAGTGACAGCCATTCCTGCACTGCAAGCTGTAATCTTCCATTACTAGCAAATCTGCAGCCACAAAAACGTATCTGTCATCTTTTCAAAGTGAAATCACTTAGCACTAGTGTACGACTGCAGGGTAAATGGGAAAAAATATCATATTGTAGTCCATAAAAACATTCTGTGCACCCCATTGTACAATGTGTTCTTGCATTTGAGTGTAACAGTGAGACAACACACCATACCGTTTTCAGCGTTTTCTTTGACAATCCTCTGGCATCACATTCTGTCAAAGAATGTTGTATATCATGTCACTTAAGACTGCTCTCTCATATGCAAAAAATAAACATATAGTGGCTTCAGTGTGGTAGAGAGAATGTTTTTTAAATACACTTCAAAGCAATACAGATTGTCTTATTTTTTATTACCTTGTTCATTTTTAAATGGTTGTTTATCCTAAACACTGCATAACAGTGTGGAACAAATCTGCAGTAGCTTCTCTCTACTGATGTAGATAACATAAACAAACAGACTGACAATTTACAAATCAGAGCAGCATGGGGTTGTCGTACACATCTGAGGCCTCCCAGCGCTTGGAACCAGGGTTCAGTTCTATGCCATGTTCACTATCTGATAAACTGACACATTCTTATTATTTCAAGGTATTCCAGTTTCTTCAGACATCTGAAAAGATTATGCTAAGTTTTAATTGCCATCCCTCAACTGGTGCATTATGACTGGCACTGCTATGGACTGGCATCATATCCAGGATTAATTAATATCATTAGCCATTTCAGGAAATGTTCTTTTGAATGGATGGAGCTACAATACAATGATAAATTATTTACAAATATATACAATTGTTTTACAATGTGTGTTGTACCCTTGAATTGTGCATTTACTGCAAGATAAGGCTGATTTATTGTGTATCCCCAACTAAAATCACTTGTTTACAGATAAAAAAACAAACAAACAAACAGATATGAAATCATTTGGGTTATTTTCTTGTATTACAAATGCCTAAGAATGGAGTTCATTTTACAGAGATGAAAAATAAATAATTCTTTATTCAAATGCTACAAAAATTATCTCCTGTTGCTTTGAGGCATCCGTTTTAATCACTGTTCCACCATACCACTTTAACACTAGAATCCCTGAAGCCTATGAAAATACTTGCAATCCCAGGCCACCTTAAATTCCTTCGTACCTCTCCATCAGCCTCTTTTGTCTTCTACATGTGTCGACCAGCACAGGCAGCAAGCAGCCTGCTATCCAACTCCCCAGCCATTCGCCACAGAAAGGGCAAAAAGCACTCCCAGCTTGAGCTGCTTGTGAGGTGCCTTGAGTTGTATAGGGTAAATAATATATAGTTATTTGCATTTCATGTGTGTTCCGTGTCTACAATGAGCTATATAAATGTAGGATGACAGGAAATGCGAGAAATATTGAACAAATACCTAAAATAGAAACTTGTTATGACAAAATTTTGACATAAAGTATATGTGTGAAGACTGAAGTCCAAATATCAAATAAACACTTTCACAAAAGGTACACGTATAACAAAACAAGTGCGCTTTTATTCAAGTATATAACCGAAGAAAAAGAAATCAGGTTAAGGTACAACATTGATGGACTGCTTGGGTGATGCAGCGGAAAGAACTGCTGACTCATAATTAAAAGGTCGCAGGATCGATTTGGGGCTCTACAGAATTACCATTTGGAGTAGTGAGCTCCTTTTATTGTTACTATTGTACAATACAAACATACATTTGATTTGAGTCTGTAACAGCCGGTGTAAATTTATGGTACTTGTAAAGGTTAGCATTTTTTTTTTTTACTCAGTCTGATTCTCTCAGTCACGTTCACGCTCCCCCGATCTGACACTGCTGTTTTAAAGTAAAGACGTGCTATAGCAGAGGTGAACTCAGATGAGGATGAGGGTTCTACATCAGAGAAAGAGAACAGAAGCTCTTCCTGCAAGAAATGTGCACTCTCACATAAGAACAATGCAGCAACACCAAGCATAAAGGCGAAAGATGGCACCGTTTGGATCCAGCAAGAGGTCGGGTGTCATCCTGCCAGTTAGTCAGCCCCACACGTGTCCTTCAATGAAACAGCAGAGCTTACAGAGCTTGCCAAGGTATTGTGCGAAGTTCTGTTTGTGATAATGTTTTGTGATGGTCTTTATATGAAAAGCATGTTGATGATACTTATATTAAAACTACATTGAATGTTGTTTACCTATATTTATTTACTTATCTTCCTACAGCGTAAAGTCACAACTAGACTGCAGAGCTTCCTGTGTTTGATCTTATTCAGGAAAAGATTTCAGTTGGACCACAGGAGAAAATCTTTCCGAGACTAAGGTCATAAAGCTTATGAAACTGTTCCTGGACAAAGGCAGAACTGTAACAACAGTTGCGTATTGTACGACAGGAGCGTCCACCTGCAGCTAAAGTCATTCGCGTACTGAAGTAGCATTGCACGAGTACTTTGTCAGCATGCCCGTGTCGGCAGTGGGGGTGGGGTGGGGTAGCCGGCTGCTTGCTGCTTGTGCTGATCGACACATTTACAAAACAAAAGACACTGATGGGGGGATGCGAAGGAATTTAAGGTCGGCCGGAATTACAAGTTTTTTTATAGGCTTCAGGGATTCTAGTGTTAAACATTCCTAAGTTGGTACATTCTCTGGAGTTAAGTAGCTTTATACTGTAGTTCCAGTGCCTATAAAAAGTATTCAACCCACCCGGAAGTTTTCACATGTTATGTTGTATAACACTGAATAACTGGGTATTTAATTTGGCTTATTTGACATTGATCAACAGGAAAAGACTTTAATGTCAAAGTGAAAACAAATCTTTGCAAAGTGGTCTAAATTAATTACAAATATAAAATACAAAATAACTTATAGCATACTGTAAGTATGTATCTACCCCTTTGATATGAAACACCTAAATCATTATTGGTGCAGCCAATTGATTTTAGAAGTCACGTGATTAGTTCATAGAAAAGCTGTCTGGGGTTTCAAGTAATTGTTGAGGGTGAATGAAAAAGTAAAGGCAATTTAAAAATTAAACAGTAACTGCAACCACAATACAACACTTTGCGATGGCTTAGTGATGGTGAAGGATGTTGGCTCAGTATAGAAGTGAAAACGGCATGATTCAACAAAACGTCTGTGAATGGGTAGAAAGGTTTAAAATAGGAAGAATAACTGCAACCAATGAAGCTCGATCACATGAACATGGCGAATGCCCTCATCAGAGAAGACTGACAGATTACATTGTCTGCTGTTGCTGCACATTTAGATACCAGCTATAGATCTGCACATACCATAGTGTATGATGACTTTGGGTACCGTAAAGTTTGTGCAAGGTGGGTACCCAATCAGCTTACTGATCTACACAAGCCAACACCCTTCAGTGAATTTCACCAGGTTTCACTTCCGGTGTCCAAAAGAAGTCTCACTATGGAGTTCAACAACGATGCAACCCTGCAGCGGAGTGACCATGTTCATTTAACCTTGGCTTCAACTAGACGAATGGTAGAGGGCTGCGCTGTGTATGTTCAATCTACCCAAAAGACATCACATATGTGTTGTATTAACTCCTATTCATTGCTATTACCGTGGAATTTTCAAACTGCTTTCACTTTTTAATTTACCCTCTTAGTATAAATGCACCTTATCTGGAATGTCCAATTTATGGACAGTCAGTATTTGTACCCTACCCTAACCTACACAATGAAGACAAAAGAAAATTCCAAGCTACTCAGTGAAAAACACTGTCAGGGGATGTAATCAATATCAAAATCACTGAATATCCCTTGGAGTCCAGTTAAAAAAATAAGAAATGGAAAGAGTGTGGCACAGTAGTAAATCTGTAAAGCAAAACATTGACAAAAACCAAGTGATCATGGAAGCAGACAATTAGTGAGGGAAGCCATCAAGAGACTTTCTGTGTGGTAACTCTGAAGGAGTTACAAGCTACAATGATCAAGATTGGAGAGACTGTGCATACAACTGTTGTCTGGGTACTTCACTAATTTCAGCCTTATGGTAGAGAGGTAAAAAGAAAAGCCATTGTTAAAAAAATACAAAGATGGCATGCCAGAGAACACATGGGAGACTCAGAAGCCAGCTGAGAAAAGGTTCTATGGTGTAATAAGATCGATATTGAACTTTTTGTTTATCAACCTAAATGATATGTCATACTGCACATTATAAAAAGCATGCCATCTGAGCCTTAAATTATGGTGGTGGCAGCATCACGGTGTGGAGATACTTCTCTGTAATAGTCCCTGGAAGGCTTGTGGCGGTATAAGTTAAAATGAATGCAACAAAATATAAGGAATTCCCAAAGGAAAACCTGATGCAGTCTGCTCCTAGAAAGATTTGTTTTGAAACAACATTATGACCCCATGCATAAAGGCCAAAGCTACACAGAAATAACTTAAAGACAACAGTATTAAATTGAGTCAGAATCCAGATCTCAGTCCAACTAAGAATTTGTTAAAGACTGTTCATTCACAATCTCCATGCAGGATGATAAAGCTTCAGCAGTTTTGCAAAGAAGAATGGGTAAAAATGGCACTGTCCATATGTGCAAACCTAACAGAGACCTGCACACACAGACTCAAGGCTGTCACGGCTGCCAAAGATGCATCTTCTACATAATAATTTGAATGCTTATGCAACCAAAATGTTTAATTTTTAATGCTTGTAATTAATTTAGGCTGCTTTTTAGAGTTATTTTTTCACTTTGACATTAAACAATTTTTCTTTCTGTTGATCAGTGACAAAAAAAGTCAAATTAAATCTACTGTAGTTCAATGTTGAATAATAAAAAACGTGAAAACTTCCAAGGGGTTAACAATTTTTATAAGTACTGTGTATTACAATATAAATGTATTTGCATTAGTCCTGCGGTGGGTTGACACCCTGCCCGGGATTGGTTCCTGCCTTGTGCCCTGTGTTGGCTGGGATTGGCTCCAGCAGACCCCCGTGACCCTGTGTTCAGATTCAGCGGGTTGGAAAATGGATGGATGGATGTATTTGCCTTATTAAAGTGAAATATTATGCTATTGCAAATACATCAGACAGTTTTCTAGTAACAACATTTATTTTTATTGGGCTTTTTCATCTCTGAAAGTAGCTCATAGTGCTTTGCAGTTGAGAAATTCCCCTAGCCAGTAAACATGTATTGCTTTTAAGTCATTTCTTTATTCAACTTTTGTTACACCCCTACATAAACATCTTCTCATTTCTTGCATCATTTCAAAAATATTGAGTAGTTTTTGATTTGCATTTCCAAAAGTAATGAACGGATTGTTGTTTTGTTTTTTTTTTATTTATACAGGAATGTCACCAAATCACTGAGGCAGCACTAACCAAAGCACTCTATGAACAGTGTTTTGTGATGTACTGTAGTTGTATAGTTTACTTTACATGAGAAATGACTCTTTTTGTTTTTTGTTTATTAGTGATTTGTTACTAGCTACTGTATTTGGCTTGTTTTCCATGTAGCACTGCTTTGTCTCGATATCTTTTAAGATGCTGTCTTCCCAAAGATGCCTGTTGATTTTACAGTAAGACTTTTTGCAGTGGCTTTAATTTCAGTATTAGTTAAATTGTGTTTGGCTGTATTGTTACATGGATATTTTTTCCATGTCAAAGCCGCTTTTGCTTGACACTCTACCAAATTAGGTCTTGTATTAACATACAGCATTTAGTTAGATTTTGGAAGGGGGGGCCCAGAAAAAAATAGCTTATTATTTTTTAAAAAATTTCTAATGACAGATTTTCTACAGTTAATAACCCAAATGAGTAAAGACTTTTATAAATTTCATTGCTGTTGGGTTACCTATGAGAAATTACTGTATTTCTACATCATTCCTTTTTTTAACATTGATGTTGTAATTCGCTGTTGTTCTTCATAAACTAAACAAAAATGCACGAGACTGTTCTCTTCACCACACCACATAAATCCCATTTTCAAATGCTTTTCACTGTACCTCACCTTACCTTTTGTAAGCTTTCCAGTCCAGTCCAAAGAGGGTGAGCATGCTCGCTTCCTCGTATCGTTATTAGTAAAGCTGACAGTCTTCTGCTTCTTCAATGCACATTTACAATGCATTTCTGAAACAGATTTTTCTACTTTACTGCACTACTGATGGATTTAAAGTTATTCTATAAACAAATTCTTACACACTTCCCTGCTCCAGATCCTGCACTTAAACCTCTGTTGCCTGACTTACTGCTACTTTATGCTAGATCTGTTAATCATCCACTACAGCAAACAAAACCTGGATTTCACTCTAATTAAAGACAATGCTATTGTCTTTTCTTTTTGTTATAAAATGGCTTTAAAATCTGAATTTTAAAGAACCCTCTAAAGGTCAGCAATTTTCCTTTTAGCCTCCTCAGGCACCACACGTTTTCACATACTTTGTGTCTCCAGTGAAACAAACAATGAGGTCATAATTTAACTATCCTATACTCTAAATATTTAAATATACATTGCTGTTATGAAAATGTTCACAAATAATTAGATAAAGAGTTAATCTCCCAAGTTGAAAAATCCCCATTTAATACCTATTGAAGGTCTCATTGAATAGCAGCCTCTATGACACATTGGTAAACTTCCATCCTTATACAGTCAAGTTTGTTTCCTCTCTTGTCTGGGAAATTATCTGGTTGTTTCCAGAATTGTTTTTTTTTTTATACAAATATTTATTAGTGAAATTGAAATTGTGAACAACCATGACAGACCATAGTAAAGCAGAATGTAATATGGCTAAAAATCACTTGCCCCACAATTGCCAACCATGCTTGTGATGAGAGAGGTTTGTGGCACTGGTCATTTTAAATTAATTAATTAATCCATAGTGAGCAGACTCCAGGCGGGTGAAGATTCACGTGAAAACATGCATACACTGCTCCAAGGTTGATTGAGGTACATGGCTGATTGCACATTTATGTGCAGACGCAAGCAGATAAGTCAAGTACTTTGTTCACTCCTTGGAATCGGTGACTGTGGCACCTGCGCTTGACCACAGTTTATAAAGGAGTCTGGAGAATGAAAAGGGAAGGGAAAGAAGACATGGATGGAGGTTAATATGGAGTGATGAAGGAGTCAGGATAGAGTAGGGCCTGTGTTGTGAGAGTAAGAGAGGCTCATTATGCAGTGTTACCTACAGATGCCAAAAAACTGGTGATGGGAGATGTGTGGGTGGCTCAGCATGGTGCCCCATTGACACTGAAGGACTGGCAATGGGGACCCGAGCCAGGTATTAATGACTGACTGCACCTGTCAGCGGTCATCTCCTCTTGCTGTGAGGTCCGGATGGGATAAGCAGTGGAGACACTAGATTTTAGAAGGAAGCAAGGGGGCTCATGTTTATAAGAAATGAAGAATTGTCTCTGGATTTTATCCTTAATTTATTGGATATATTTATTAATTACTTTCTAACTTCCACATGCATATTGCTTTTATGGATTATTTATTTATGAAGGCTTGGCACTGCACTTTGATTTGGACACTCACCTTAAAAATAAAGAACTGACGTACTTTGCACCACCTCTTGACTGTGTGTGTGTGCTCTCATTTAGCTGGCTTATCCTCAGTCTGTGACTATTGGTGGCTCAGGATTCAACAGCTACTTAGGAGCTTTCCTTATATTAAAAACTACTCCTTCTTTCTGCTGACCCACTTCCTTTTATTCCTAATTACTTTGACCCACAGCAGTTGCCTGCTAATTAGTTTTCTGCTACCTGCAATTGCTTCGTCCTGGGTAAGATGTTGATCTGCATCCAGCTTTGCAAGCAGGTCGTTCAACCTACAGGGAAAACTTGGGGGTTGGTGGCAGAACTGGCACTCCAGCCACCATAAAAAAACTCACACTTTTCCATTATGGTGCTGAGGTGTCACGTGCTGCACTCGGGTCCCAATCCAGGTGGTTCGTTGTGTGGTGAGAGTGGCAACGTGCTATCAGTGCATGCTCCCAACCTAAAACAGTAATCACTTTATTAAGCCGGTTCAGATGTTCAAGTGTGCATCTTGCACCAATTTGAGTTGAATCAACAGGTTGCACTAAAACCATTGAAATCATTATTAAAATATACGCACAATAAAACACTTTCCCAGGCTTGTTTTACCACAAGAAGTGATAGATAGATAGATAGATAGATAGATAGATAGATAGATAGATAGATAGATAGATAGATAGATAGATAGATAGATAGATAGATAGATAGATAGATAGATAGATAGATACTTTATTAATCCCAAGGGGAAATTCACATACTCCAGCAGCAGCATACTGATAAAAAACAATATTAAATTAAAGAGTGATAAAATGCAAGTGAAGAACAATCGAGAGGAGAAGAGATGAAATGCCTGAGCAGTTATTTTATTAATAACTAATTATTTTATTTCATTATTTTAATAATAATCTTAGTTATCGCAATAATGACTTAAACAATATTAAAACTGGGATTAAAAGATTAGTTGGTCTTTAGTTTAGGTGGCCATCTTTGGAATCCAATAAGTAAGAAAAATTAAAAGAGATATGTGAATATAGTCAGGAAAAATAAAATGGACAGAACATTGATCCTGTCAGCACTGCAACAAACACCAATAATAAACAACTTGACAAGAATGTGAAATTCTGATTTTGAAATTTCACACAAGTATTGGCAGAGTTAGAGTATACATATGTTATGTAACATTTCTCTTGCAGCAGAAAGTGGATGGCGAAGGGAGAGTTGGGCACGAAAACTTTATACACAATGCCTGACAGCAGAAGTTAACTGTTGGAAAATATGTCCTATTGAGAAATCAGTCTTTAAAATAGTAGGTTTGTTTAGAGATTGAAAAAAATAAGCTTTTTCTCTTCCTTTTAGGATTTTTTCAGTGATATGAAATTGACACCGACTGTTAACTCAGAGCCTTTCTATGAAAGTCAGTTCCATCACATCATACCTGACAGTTTCCAGAAGACAGTGCATCGCAATGCCATGAAGCAGCTGTTCAGAAGATAACTGAGTGAATCAACCCACTTGTAATAAATAGTTTTTAGTTCAGAAAAATCAATGCGCCCTTTTGCCATGGAAGGATGCAATGGTGAAAGAAACAGCTAGAAACTAAAAAAAAAAAAACTACAGCTGTTCATCTAGTGGCAAAGCATCTTCTAACCACAAAGCACTTAGGTTTAAACATTTCTTCAGTCGTTAGCACTGCTTTCTCACAGGTCTGGGAACATGGAGTAGAATGTTCTCTGTGATTGTGTGTTAATTCTGTCCATTTTGTTTTCCTTCCATATCCTAAAGATACAATATATAGTATATGTAATGTTAATTGGCAACTTTACAATATACCAGGCAGGCTTGTGGGATTGATGAACTGACATCCTATCTAGGGTTACTTTGCACTTGATTCTAATGGAATACTCTTAAAATCATTTCAGAATTTTGATACCTGTAGATTCTTGTTTTCTTATTATTTTGTGCCTTTCATTCAGTTTTACACTTTTTGTTCCTTTTTCTTATTGTCTTTGTTACCTTTATACACTTCCATTTTGTATCATGGTATCATGGGTGTTTTATCATGGAAGGGTTTTAGGGTGACCCTATCACCAAAACTCTATATACTTTCATTGTCAGGCCCAGATTCTTAGTTATGTAGACCTACAGATATGTCCTCCTCCCCAACTCTTGTTCTCTTATTCTTGCACTCACCTGGCGTGGAAGGAGGCACAGCCTGTAGTCTAAAACTCACTTGCAGCTGGGGCTATGGGATCCGACTTTATCCAGGACTGACTTCTATTGTGCTTCACTTCTTCTATTAGAGGATGTCTCCTTTATTCTATATACCTAGAATGGCAAGATAGACCAACAAGGCAAGCAGGGGGAGCAAGCAATACACTTCTGTTCAGTCATTATAGATTTTAACATTCTTAAGTATTCTTAATGTGTTAAAAAGCAAAAACAAATAAAAGTAAATGGATGTGGAAAATAAATGAATACAACCTTAAATATCTGAGGAGCTGTCATAGACAATACTGGCCAACACACCAAATGGGTTTGGCTTCTTTTAAAGTTACATTGCTGGTCTCATGGCATATTCTTCTTAATTCTTCCTTCTTCTCCTCCTTCCTGGTTCTTCTCTTTAAGAATACTTTCACTTTAAGCTGATGAATTTTTAAAGCTAGCCATGGACAAGGTGAATACCCCTTGTCTCTCTCTGTCCAATATCATTTTCACAGACCATATCAGCACATGTTCATGGTGTGTGCATGCATGAAGATAACCAACGGTTCAAGAGCTTTGCAAGATGTCCATGAGGAAGTTACATGAAAAGATAAACAAATAAGATTATAGGCAATAATATTAAAGATTAAGTAACAAAGAAAAAAAACATTTAAATGATCAATAACAGCTAGAAGAGTAGTGTCATGTTGAATGTCTCTAAGGATGAATCTGGTGATAAGATCAAATGGCCGGGAGGACAGAAAAAAACAAACAAACAAAAAAAAATCTCCTGGAAAAAAAAAATCTGCAGGGGTTCCAAGACCAAAAAACCACCCAGTCCCTACTGGGCATTCTGCCTGACATAAATTGTTAAGTCATTCCTCTTTGTTTGCAGGCTTAATCTGAGATGATTTGATGAAGTCAGTCTCATGGACAGCTAGCCTTCATGCCATATTTACAGGTGACTGCATAGTGACTTGATCAGGTGGTGGTTACATAGATTGCCACCACGGAAGAACCAAAAAAGACAGTAGAGAAAAGTAGAGATTAGTAAAGACTGCAGATCTCTGAAGAACGTGATAATTCGATACTCATATAGTCTATTAGGAGTTCAACTAAAATATAGCCACGAGAAAGCCAAATTAAAATAATGGGTTTTTAGCAGTTTTTTAAAATGTTCCACAGTATTAGCCTGGTAAATTCCAATTGGTACGATTTTAGGTGCATAACAGCAAAAGGCTGCCTGATCACTTCTTTTAAGCCTGGCTCTTGGAATTATAAGCAGACCATTGTTAAAAGAGCTAAGGTTATAAATTGGAGTGTAGGAGGACAGGCATTCCAAAGTATTAGGCGGAGTACGATTATTTAAGGATTTATAAACCATTAGTAGTATTTTAAAGTCAATTCTGAATGACATGGGTAACCAATGTAACAACTCTAAAACTGGTAAGATGTGCTCAGATTTTCTTTTTCTAGTTAAGATTCTTGCTGCTGCATTCTGCACTAATTGCAATCGACTGATGTCTTTCTTAGGTAGTCTAATTCAGTAGCATCACAATAATCTAGTAGACTAAAAACAAAAGTGTACACTACTTTTCAGAGACTTGTAAAGTTATATGTGGTCTAACTTTTGCTGTATTCCTTAAGTGAAAAAATGGAGTCAAAGTAAAACTGTCTTCCGTCTGTACTATCACTTCCTTTTTCTGTGGTTAGCTAAACTAATGCAGAGATCAAAAGTGCACTGAGAAAAAGTGTACTTGTGGTTTTAACATCCTATAATTATTGTCTATAATTCTTCTTAAAACTTTAACAAGAAAAATAACTTCTACAGCAATAATTAAAATCACATTCTACTGAAGCAGGCTCTACCATTTCATGTGTTTTTCAAAGACTGTGGGCATATTGTTTATGATTGCAATGCCAAAGGGTTGAAGTGAAGGACTATGTCATTGCTTCCTGCCTATGTAAGATGCCTATGCACTACCATCAGTGAACAATTTTCCAGATATTCTAAAGTGTTCTAGTGGAATACATATTTCAGAATTAATTTAGGGAGTCAGTACTTTTCTGAAGTTTATTTAGGATTTTGGTTCCAGGTTTATGTATTGGGTTATGGTGACCACTAGTCTTTCTTGTTCAGTTCATCCTTGCTTTTTTGACCTTGTTTTTTCTTTGATCTCCCAGTCTTTGTGAAATCTTTTTCCTCTTTGTCACCTGAGTTGCTGTAGTGTTAATAGTGCTTATGGGATTAACATCTTTCTTGCTCTTGGATTTGATCACAGTCATTTTACCTTTTTGCCACTCAGCTGCTGTTGTGTCATAGTTAAGCTTCATGCGACCACATTCACTAGCATATCACAGTGGTTCAGTTATATGCTGCCGTATGCATCAGTTTCAATATCTGTGTCAACATCTGAAGACCAATTGACATCGTTATCACTATTGCTTGATTTGAGCAATGGTTCTGTTTCAGTTTACTCTACAACAGCTTTCATGGCTTTTCATTTGCCATTTTGTTTTTCATTGAAGTCTCTGTCCCACTTATGAATACTGATTAGTTACCTTAGAGTTACCATAACGTGGCAGAAGGCATAGAAATATCCATGACTATTTACAGCATGATGTTATTTCATCCACTAGATGGCAGCACAATACTGTCCCAATACTTACTCAGGCTTAACACTATAAAGCATATCATTACACATCACCCCAAGTTTGACTCGGGTTTAATCATACTTGCATAGAATTCTTTTTCCTAGCTGAGATGAGTCATCATCCAAACTGGACAATGGAGGATTAAAAAATTATGCCTGGTCTGATATAATTTTGTATTCTGCTGTGATTGGTTAATGAAAGGATTCAAATTTGGTATAAGCAATAAATCTATCCTGTCTTGTGTCAGTGGTTCAGGCTGGTGGGAGTATTGTAATTATGTGAGGAATGTGTTTTGGTACATATTAGGTGTCATAACAACAATTTACTATCATATGAATGTGAAAGTGTATCTATCTATCTATCTATCTATCTATCTATCTATCTATCTATCTATCTATCTATCTATCTATCTATCTATCTATCTATCTATCTATCTATCTATAATAAAACACTAAAGCAGGCCCGGCCTTAGGCATAGGCGAAGTAGGCGACCGCCTAGGGCCTCGGCATCCGGGGGGCCCTGGATCGACTCCTTGGTCTAATTTTCACGCATTTCACAGAGCTTCCAGGGGGGCTCCGCCCCCCCCCCCCAGGGGGCCCCTGGACCCCCCTTTTGCCTAGGGCCCCATAATACCTAAGACCGCACCTGACTAAAGTCTGTGTGTCCAGTCCCTCCGAGCAATCTGATTGGTCAATTTGACTTTGGTAACACGACAAAAGAAGGGTGTGAGTGTGAGACGCATAAGGAGGAGTAAAGATGCATGCTGAGAGACGAAAAGTATAAAACCAGACCAGAAGTGAGAAAGGGGCCTTGAAAAGAGAAGCAGCAATACAATAGAGAAAAGGAGTACTGGTGAAGAGAGGTTCTGACACATGCGAATACAGAGTAAAGGTGCTGAAATTACATGGAGGGCAGGAGATAGGAAATATTTTTAAAGGATTCTGTTACCAGTCTTTGACAGGTACATGTTCATCCCTGCATGTCCACAGCCAAATCCATCCATCCATCCATTTTCCAACCCGCTGAATCCGAACACAGGGTCACGGGGGTCTGCTGGAGCCAATCCCAGCCAACACAGGGCACAAGGCAGGAAACAATCCCGGGCAGGGTGCCAACCCACCGCAGCCACAGCCAAATATTTTTCAAAAGGATAATTCTAGCAATATAATGCACCATATCACAAGTATGTGTTTTCTCAAACTAGGTATATCAACATGATGGTGTCTTACGTGTGTACTCATGATGCTGACATTGTCCCCAGATCTCAACACAATAAAGAATTTGTGGAATGAGGAAAAATGCATCATAAATATGTGGCTGAAAAATCTGTAGGAACATGGTGCTATCATGTAAAAATAGACTAAAATCTCTAAAAAAATATTTTCACTTTCTTGAATTCATGTCTTAAATAATTCGGCTGCAAAAATGGATCATACCTGGTACTAGATGTCTGTATCTGTAATAAAGTGACCTATGAGTGCAACAGGCTGAACAAGTTTACAAAAGGATGATTAGTAGTTATATGAGGACTTTTTTGACTAAATTTTTGTCTACTATGACTACTGTGAAGAATTCATCATAGAGAACCTGAAAGAAGAAATCCATAATGATGTGCAATTTAGTATAAAAGTAAGTAGTATTTAATAAAAATCATTCATTAGTTTCCTGATCTTTCTTTTCAGGTACTTGATTTCCAGAAACTGGGGCTAATCATGACAACACTTACCAAAATGCATAAAAGAACATTGGATGGGATACAAGCCCAATGACAAATATTGCACCTAATCTAACTTTATTGTACTTTCATTGGCTACCCTATCACAAAGTGTATTACAGATCAGAGGAAAAATATTGTCTGAATGTGTGGTCTTTTAAAATAAATTTTAATTATTATTACACAAATAGCATATATTACAATCCTTTTGCTCTGAATGTTTTAATTTAAAGTCATATGATAATATATCCATGTTACATCACATGGGAATTTGGTTTGATAAGAATGTGTTAGACTGACACCATATCCAGGTTTGCTTCCTACCTTAGACTCTCTGTGACCCTAAATGAATTAATCGGCAGCAAGATGACTTGATTATAAAGTAGTAATATCATTGCAAGTAATTATTATATAAATGTCTCTCACAGGTACATTAACTTCTACTGTCTTAAGCGTGCTATTTTTATATAATGTATGGTATTTTACATCTGTGCACTACTTATTTTTCAGTGAATGTTTACTGACATGTCTTCTTTTACATCTTTTCTAGATATGGAGGTAGAACACCAAGAATTTTTTTAAATAGTATATGGACTTTTCTTAATTTCATTTTTATGAAGGATGAAAGTTTTGCCTTAAATTATGTTTTTGTCTGAAAACGCCAGACTCAGATTAGTGTTGAGTATATTAGATTTAAATAGTGTAAGATGTTTTGTGTGAAACATTAACTGGGGTATAATGGACAGTTTCCTACACCAGGTTCCTCTGACTGCTACAGTGATGTAACATTAGATGGACGGTATCATTGAACTGTACTTCTTTAAGGTTGATGGGCTGAGGAGATACTCTTATTAGCTCATTTCTTGCCATGCTCTGATAACTGGGTAACCTGCAAAGTGCCTCAGCAGTGAAATATGGTAACATTCAGATCAGCACATCAATAGTATATTAATTCCACAGCAAATTAATTATTCACAAGAGGACCAGGTGTCATGGTGAAAAACGAAGGTTGGATATAAGAACTACTGATTTTTTTTCCTCAGTCATAATTTATACTTATTACTTTCCTGTCCTCACATTGATTTGACTAATTTAGGAAGATTTGCATTTAATTAAAAGGAATGTTTAATGGTATCAAGTGGTATTGCCACGATGTAGTTCACTTGATTCACTATTTAACCCCTTATATTTAATAGACATTTTATATATGCCTCAGAAGAAAAATTCATCTTCTGTGATAGGTGTTTTGAGACTCAGATTTCCTCTCACAGTCCAGTGGTATGTTGTTGGTACTTGGATTGCTGAATTTAAATTGGCATAATGGGATTGCACTGGCTTATGTTCTGATATCTTAATCTTATTGCTTTGTATCAGATACTCCTGACAAGGAGAAAGTTAGAAAAGCAAAACAGAAGCATGTTAGGTGTATTATAAAATGATTTCAGACCAGATTAAATGTTGTCATAATAAGGAGGCCATGCAGTGCTTGTTGAGTACTTGTTAATATGTTTTACTCCTCTGACACTTATTTACAGCATGTAAAATGAAAATATTTTCATTACATACACACAAATATGTATAACAGTTTATTCATTTCAATGTTTTGCCCAGACTTTAAGTTAGTTCTGTCTACACTTTTTCCACGACCCCTCAAGGCTTTCCAAGTCCAATTGTGCGTATTTATATACAATGCTATATTTTTTAAAGGGACTAAAGAGGAAACAATATGTTTAAATTAACATTTTTTTTAAAATGAAAGATTTTGTACAGCTAGTGACTAGTAAATTTCACTGATGTTAGGTCAAATTCAACTTGTATTTATTCCCATCAAAATTTGTAAACTGTGTTTTAATGCTGTTAAACAGGGATGTGCAAAAGTAGGTTCACAGTTGTTCATATAGAAAAAGACATGCAGGTGATTATTACAATAGCTACTTTTGCCCACCCCTGTATATCTGTAGTAGTAAGGTGAAGTACCATGTTATTAGCCATTTAAGGATGAAAAATAGTGATGAGCGAAAATTGCTGAGTTCCCTTCATCGTGACTCCCCCAAAATTACAGAAGTGTTCCCAGTATTCGCCGAACTTGCATTAAAGTCAATGGGGAAGGACTAACTGAATTAGATTTGAGTGGATGTTAATGGTGCAATTGTCTTTAAAGTATCCCTGAGGGCTAGGGAAATGTCTGCCAACTATACTAGACCGATTATTGTGGCCAAAAAGGTGACTTGAGCTGTGCAGAGGCAGTACCAACTATTACACCCCCATGCCTCCGTGAGATCTACAAGAAGAAATGCGCAATCACATATTTTGTCAAAACAAGTGGCAATGCCGAAATTGTAGTCAAAATTCTGAAAAAATATGTAGGTCTTTTAAAGGCAAAAAATTCAAAGTGGCGTGTCATGATTGAAGTCGCTAGCTTGTTCTGTTTTTTGAAGTCATGCTGAAGGATCTCCAAACTGTGTGCTGATGCTTTGAACTTTTTCTTCTATCAAAAAGATAGAAACAACTTGTAAATGGTAATAAACCTTTCATTATTATAATTTCATAGAGTCTTCTGTGTTTGGCAGGGGGTGTCATGCTTTTTCAAAGTTTGTTTTGTATCTGCATGTGGCTAATTACGCATGCATTGCATGTGCCTCCTTCTCTTATACTAATGTGACACTCGAAGATCGACCTGCACATTGGCGAAAATCCTTGAACAAACTTTCTGGTTAATGATTCATAGCAATCCATTTATTAGCTTGAGCTATAGTTTTATCATCTTGGTTCTAGTAACAACTTGTATTTGGTTAAAGGCTTTTAACATTTCTCAGTCAGACAGTTTTACTGTCTAGTATTTGACCCCTCTAAAACCATCTTCACGGTTGCTCACAAATCCTCTTGACGGCTAGCAATTCAAAGGCGTCAGCTGGAACTAAAAAAGTAGGTGGACCTACTTTATGCAGCAGTCTAGCCAAGCACTGTGGATACTTGTAGTTGACACAATTAACATTTTAAAATAAATCATAACTGTTTATTTCAATACATTACAAATTCACAAGCAGAGATAGCTCATTATTTGTGCTGTATTTGTTTCATTGTTGTGGCCAAAAAGGTGACCTCAGCTGTGTGGCAGCAGTGCCAAACCACTGTACCACCATGCCTCCATGAGATCAAAGAAGAAAGAATGCAGTCAGAGACATGCAATCATATAATTCATCAAAATAAAGCAGAAATGCTGAAATACTATTCAAAATTCAGAAAGAATACGTAGGTCTTTCAAAGGTAGAAAATTCAAAGTGGCATGTCATGATTGAAGCCACTGGGATGTTTTATTTTTTCTGAAGTTGCACTGAAGTCTCTCCAAACTGCCTGTGCTGATGCTTTGCACTTTTTCTTTTATCAAAAAGATAGAAACATCTTGTAAAGAGTAATAAATCTTTCATTATTATTATTGTTTCATAGAGTTTCCTGTGTTGTTGGGGGTTGTCAGTCTCCTTCAAAGTTTGTTTACACTCTCGCAGCACCACATGGCTAATTATTATGCATGCATAAGGCACACACCTCCTTCTCTTATGTTGATGTGGAACTTGAAGATCAACCTGCACATCTGGCTACAAGCACAGATATCTCATCCCACAAAGTCTGTAAAGCAAATGATCAGCATTATATACCCGGGGTGGGGGGGGGGGAAGGGGTGGAGGGGGGCCATCAATGTTGGCTGTTACAGGCCTGTTTTCAAGGCCTGTTACTGGCCTTGCAAAGCATTATGGGGTACTGGTCTTAAAAAAAAAATATTCTCCTAAACTGTCCGAATTATCAGTAAACAATTTGATGAACAAGGGTGAACACAAACACAGCAAATTTGTTGCAAATAACCCTTTGGCAAAATTCGCTGATCAACGTTAATGAAAAGTGAAGCAAAATGGCATCTTTTACTGGCTAACTGAGTATATTACAATGTGCAAGCTTTCGAGGTAGCTTTTGCCCCTTCTTCAGGCAAGGTGTAATATAGAAACTGGAGTTACCTAACAGCTGTGTTTGGTGTTCTTCCAGATGGGCTTAAAGTGAAGAAGGACAAACAAACTGTGATTGCCTTTACTACGCTATTGGCACACAGAATTATTTTGGATTATTATTATATTGAATTATTATATTTAAACTGGAAAAATCCTAACTCTCCTCTTTTACAGTAAGTCAGTGGGTAACTGATGTTTTATATTATTTGAAATTGGAAGAGGATCTGTGCAGAACTTTTTCAAAACCTGGCAGGATCTAATTAATAATATTTTAGAATAAGCTCTTAAAGCAATGAGGAAGTAGATTCTCTCCCCATTTCTTTTTCTTCTCCATTTATCTGTATCCGCCTATTAAACTCATCAATTTATTTATTTTTACTAATGTTAAGTTTTAGTCCGTTGGCCATGCTCTGTTTCTCAGGGGTGGGTGTTGATTTATTTTCAATCCTATTTTTTTGTAAAAATTGATCTATTTGTACGGAATGATTACAATAAAATCAATAAACTTAAAAAAAAAGAAAATAAACTGTGTTTATATACACACTAGTAAAGAAACAAGATTCTAAAACCTTAATGTGAAACATCTTTAGTGTCAAATATTAACAGATCTGTCCAGCCTAAGATTCAGTTAGCAAGACACAACAACAATGTATGAAGTTCTTCTCTTCTGTTTTTTTACTGTTTAATTACAGTAATCCCTCACCTATCGCGGGGGTTACGTTCCAGAGCCCCCCGCGATAGGTGAAAATCCGCGAAGTAGCGACCTATATTTATTTTATTATTTATACATATTTTAAAGCTTTATAAACCCTTCCCACACTCTTATAAACCTTTCTCACTCTCTTGTTAACCTTTCCCACACTCTTATAAACACTTCCTATGCTGTTAAACACTTTCTGCATTCTTAAACACTGCAGACCAACACTGCACACTGCACGCAGCGATCAGACGTCGATGTGTCTGCACTCGCTTTGTGAAGGGGGGCAGCTGAACTCACGCTGAGCAGAAATGGACTTTGTGCTGCTTCTGCCAAAATGCCTGCTTGTCGCTCTGCGTGTTCGGAAGGATTAGGAGGCGTGGGGGTGTGTGAGGGCTGAACGCACGTTCGCTCAAACCCCCCTCCCTGGAGGCGGAGTACGCTCCTGCCACTTCGCATTGTCAAGAGGGTGGGGAGCTGAATGAACGCTAAGGAGAAGTGGACTTTGTGCTGGCTTTGTGCTGCTTGTCGCTCTGCCTGTCAATAATTTAAAAGCCTGTACATCACCAATTTTCCTGTCTCACTGTCTTGTCTTGCGTGAAGTTAAAATGTTTTATAATAGTGAGATGTTACTCATATCCTTAGCCCGACATCCACATATCATATGTGTTAACAAAGTGTGTTTTATAAGTTTACATGTGTTTAAAGCATGTGTGATGGGTATTTGAAGGCTTAAACTATAAAAATGTTTATTTATGTGGTCTTTCTATATCGCGGATTTTCTCCTGTTGCTGATGGGTCTGGAACATAACTTCCGCGATAGGCGGGCAATCACTTGTATTTAAAAACCCGCGAAGTCGTGAATCCACGAAAAGTGAACCGCGAAGTAGCGAGGGATTACTGTACTTAAATTAAACCATGCCTGAAGAAGTGGTCTGAGCTGCAACCGAAAGCTTGCATGTTGTAATCTTTTAGGTATTTTGGTTGATTTCTCATTGGATGCTTTTAAACAATTTCATATTTCTGATTTTACTTTTGTTATTACAACTGCTTTAAATCACAATTTTAGAGTGTTTTCAATGTCAGCAAAGCTCATTGAGCTACCCAAGTCAATGTGCAGTAATATGCAGTCTAAGCAACTACTGACTTCATACACAATTTCTAATTTGAGCATTGGAAAGATGCCACAATATATAAATAAAAATGTATTATTATTATTAAGCAAAGGATTAATTAAAAATAAATATTAAAGTCACCTGTATCACATTTATGGTGTAACTGTAAAAGAATAAAAAGAGAAACTTGAGCTTAGTTTACTCCTGCATATTATTCATCGTCTGCAACATCTCCTGCTGCAAAGTATGAAAGTCAGGTTGGTCCTGCAGACCTAATCTGTTGTTAATAGGCTGCATTTTTTTCTTTTTTATTAATTTCTCTCAATGTATTGGAGCACTCATGGATTATTTACCCAGGTTTTTTGTGTGTTTTCCTAATTTCACTTTCTCTTTGATTACATTGCTTTGTGTGCACAAACAACCATAATTTGTGAAGAGCAACATCTTTTAGTCTCACAATTTTTTAAGTCTGCAGTTTTCACCTACTTATTTTAAGCAACTGTGCATGAGTTATAAGCATGTCATGCTTTGTGGATGCACAGCACGTATAAAAGTGAAACTACTACTAATAAGAAATCTTTTAAAAGTACATATGTTAAAAATGTATATGCAATACCAAGAATACTGAAATTAATTTGAGTATACTCTATACTCAGTTTTAATATGTGTACTTGGATTTTCACTTTTGGCCAAATTTTCAGCCCTGCTACAGACTTCTCTATTTAAAGTCAAAACTGAAATGGAAAACTTAAAATATATTACAATATTACCATTGAAAACTCCCCTTAAACTTAATGTGTTACAATAACCAGTTTGAAAAGATCTGCTCTAAATCTTTCAAAGCTTTTCAATCTAAACCTAAATAAAGTCACCTAAATGCCAGATGTGTCAACTAAAAATGTAATTGTGGTATGTGGACTGTGTTCATCAGCCATGCACTACAGCTGGCATGTTCAATACTCTTTTATATAGTGATTTCCATATACCTCCTCCATGGCTCTTCATGATACCTTTGTTTACAGTGTGCTTCGAAAAACACTGTACATATTTAGGGCTTTCCTATATGACACAACCCTCCATTGAGTTTATTATCATGTAATTTTAACCACAGAAAACTATGTTTACATCATTGTAGGCAGTATGTCCTCCTGCCCCAACAACTACTTAACAGATTTAGATTGGGTTTTTTTCTACAGTTTTCATGAACATTCCAGTTGATTTTACAAATCCTCTCATCGCGATTTTTTTGCGCAAATTCAAGAGAGACGCAGTGGGCCGAGGGGAGTGGGGTGGGGCCCTCCTCACTCATGCGCCAGCCTCATGGTGCGTACCTTACCTCCGATTAGCTAGCGAACAAGAGAAGTACTTAAATCAGTTTTTTTCTATAATTTTCTTGAACATTCCGGTTGTTTTTGCGACTTCTTTTATCATGAAATCAAGAATCATAGTTCGCTTGCAGGATCGATATATTCACACTAATCCGACACAGAGGCTGCAGGCCAAGGGGAGGGGGAAGCGTTTGTCCTGTTTCACTGCTACGCATGCAGGAGCCATGGAGGATGGCTAGTCATGGAATAAAATCATTAGATAAAACAAGACTTTCATTTATCTACAACGAGATTGAAGAAGCCTGTAATCTAATATAGCATCTTCAAATGCAAAAAACTTTGTGTTTTTTTCCTACATCTTTTAATATTGTGTGCTGTACTTTTTTAATGAATTTAAAATGCATTACCCCAATTAAATTTCCTTGCATCTTTCCATTTTATGTTATCATTTTCACTCAACGTTGGATAAACCTAAATAAATGTAAATATATATGATATTTTGGTGATACACTGGCCCAGTGGTTTGTCCTGCTCCCTATGAGATTTGTCATTGTGGATTTGAAATTTAGCACCCTCTTAATGTCCATGTAGGATATTTCCTTGGGTGCTCCTGTTTCCCTATCACTTTCTAGAGAAATTTTCTTTCATGTATATTTGGTTAACTGTTGAATATATGAGGGATGTTCAAAAAGTTTCCACACTTTTATATTTTCGTTGGAAATGGTGAAGGCGGGAGGAGTAGTAATTAGTCATGTCTGAGAGTGTCATGTGACTAGTTCTGTCTGGCAAGCCAGCACCCCTTGCAGTTCAGTATAAGAGTTGTTACTTTGTGGTGAAGATGGCTGCGAAACTTATAAACTGCACCAAAGAGGAACAGCGTTTTGTAATATGCTTTTTGTGGGCAGAAGGTAGGCTGGGAGCAAAAATTCATCTCTGCATGTGTGCTCAGTATGGGGATAAAGTTCTCTCTCATAGAGTCGTCTATGAGTGGATTGAAATGTTTGAAAATGGCCGTACTACAGCCTACAGACTAAAGCCATGACCATGTGCTCAACCAAAAACATTTTTGCTGATGACATTAAAAGTTTGTACGACACTGGGAAAATTGCATTGCAAAGGAAGGTTACTATGTAGAAACGTGATGTAATTTGTTTTTGAAATTCTTAATAACTGCAGTGGGTTGGCACCCTGCCTGGGATTGGTTCCTGCCTTGTGCCCTGTGTTGGCTGGGATTGGCTCCAGCAGACCCCCGTGACCCTGTGTTCGGATTCAGCGGGTTGGAAAATGGATGGATGGATGGAATTCTTAATAAATAGAGTTAAAAAAAGTGCGGAAACTTTTTGAACATCCCTCATACAAGTAGAATGGTCAGGTATGAGTTTGTAGCCCTGCAGTGTATTGATGTCATGTCCAGGGTTGGCTTCTTCCTTGAAATGGTTTCTTGCAGGATGTCCTGGACTTTCCATTCTCAATATTTGTGAACTGTTCTTAAAGATTCTTTTAGAACTGCAGTCCTTATCTTAAAAGTATACAGTAGCTGACAAGTCAAATTCATGTTTTCAGGATTCTATGAGAGGAAACCAGTGGAAATTAAGTAGGACTAAAGACAGATGTACCTCTTTATGCATAGAGTTGTAGGAATCTGGGAGAAACTACCAAGCCACTTAGTTGAAGCAAAACCAAGAAGACCTTTTCAGAAGCCTTGAAGATACTGGGACAGCGTAGCTATTAGCAAAACAAACAAGCTTGATGGACTGAATGGTCTCCTCTTGTTTGTCAACTATCTTATGTTCTTATATTCCCTACATTTAAGGCTACAACATATAATGTTTTACGATGTACAGTATAAAGGTTTGCTGTTAAGTTATGTAGTTCAAGCTGTGACATCCAGTGCTGCTCACCTCTGCTTGGTCTCATCAGCATTCTACCTCTGCTGTAGTAATGTGTCTAATTCTTCCGCATCACTGTGTCTCTTTGTTTCTGCCTACTGCTTGGTGTCATTTTTGTCTACTTTGCTCCCTGGAGCTTTCTAAATGATTTGCTACATTTTTCTATTGATTATTTATGTTACTATTTGTTGCTGAGATACCTGAAATGCATTTCCACAATAAAAAAAAATAAGTGGGACGAACTGAGTCAAGTGTTTCATCACTTATTTGGTATAATAGATTGACACATTTTTGATCATAGGGATATAAATTCCACATTAATATTAGCTGAATGAAAAGTAATAATAAATTTGAACATATTGCAATACTATTAAAGCCTAAACAATTGTAATATTATCATATCATGATTCAAGTATCAAAATATAGTACATCCCCATGTCCCTGGCAATCTCCCACCCTACAGTTTTGTACCTTGAATCTAATGAAATTGCCTTCCCTACCTGATGATGACATGAATTAAAAGGTTTTGATAATGGACACATAGGTGTTATTAAAAAATCCTTTCATTGAATAATGAAAATACTGTAATGCACATTTTTATTTTTTCTAATATTGTATGTTAGCCTTCATGATGAAAGTTAATGTAAATTCAAATAAATTCTCTTCACAGCTATTTTAATAAAGCCATGAAATTATTATTGAATTTAATATTTGATTTGATTGATTGTATACATTTGTTTTCAGGATGCCATTGCTTATAAGGGTAAGGTAATAACATAAAAACTTAACATGGCCTCACTCTTGCATGTCTCTCTTGCTGTCTAATAATACAAATGAAACGTAGGCATAAAATGTGCAGATCTGTGGCAAATCAGTTACTAATCTAAAGGAATATTGAACTTTCAGAAAAAAAAACATAACTATAGAGACAAATTGCTGTATTGTATTTAATCACATAATGGTCAATGTAAGTCTTAGATGGAAAGACTTGAGAAACATAATGGCCTAATCACTGTTCATATGCTGACAGTGTAAGGGATCAATTAAGATCTGTTGAATGAGTAGAGACATCGTAGGGTAATTTGGAAAATTCATTGAGGTATTTGGCAGAGACTTCTCTAGTAATCAGACACAAAAAACATGGTTTCCTGTCAACATTAGTATCCACTGAAAGTGAGCTCATAGTGCACAAACAACACATGTTAGAGTACAGTTTATTTTTTCATAAATGCTATCAGACTTGGCACATGGTTAGATGTTCATCTAAAAATGTAATCCAAAACAGCTCATGATGCATAAAATAACTTAATTATTTTCCTCTGTATCTTCAATAGGAAAGATTATTTAAACCTGCATAATAGACACATAATTAGTGAAAAGTAACTTTTAATAAGTTAGAAGCAAAAATATTTTAGACATTTACCCAAGAAAGGGACTGGAGCCAGAAAGTAAACATTACAAGAAGACTTGGGAGCCTCAGTGAATTTGTCATAGTCAATAATTTGATATTTTACAGAAGTGATTAACAGGGCTAACAGAATGCTGGGTTATATAGCACTACCCTTTAAGAGAGAATATGCGTAGATTCATAGTGTATAGCAACATCTGAACTAATTGCACACAGATTTGGTATCCATATTCTAGAAAGCGCATGGCAAGAAAGAATAGAGATGAACTATTAGATTAATCCCAGGACAAGTATAATGCCTACTTTTTGTAATAAGAACACTGTGGTACAGATTGTAGCTGGTTAAGAATAACATTTTTGGAAATGTTGAGGAAAAAGTCTTAATTTTCTTTTGAAGGTACCAAATAGAAATCCCATTTAATCTGCCTTGGGAAAAGCTGGAAAAAAATATAATAGAGGTGATTTTCTCCATGGTTGGTCTTAAAATGAAGTTGTAGTGTTTCTGAGGGAATCCTTTAAGCCTTGAAACCTAAAAAGGCAGGCAATAGCAAGTTCCTAGAGTTTCTTCTAAGTTGTGGTCTTTCTGTCTGAGGAAATAGAAAACAGGCATGAAATGATGTCACATCCAAGTCCTTTAAGTTCAAGTTCAAGTTCAAATTCAAGCACATTATTGCCATTGTGTAACACAACGAAATTACTTTTTTGACACAATGAAATTACTTTTATGACAACCCAAAGGTGCATGTAAAGAATAGAAATAACAATTTAAAAACAGAATTCAAGTAAAAAAAAAGAATAAAATAGAATAGTCATATACAATTTGTCAAATATGTCATATACAGTGTTAAGTCATCAAGTAACCAGAGCAAATGTACAGCAGCATAAATTGTTATTGTACCTATTAATGCACAGTATATTATATATTGTATTAGTATATTGCACATTACCAATATAGTTTATTGCACATATTCAATTAAAAATTATCTCAGACTGAGGAAATTTACAGTTCAGAAAATTTATAGTAGATGGAAAATACAGTAGCTGTTTTTTAGTCTGTTTGAGCATTGGCGGATTGACTTAAAGCATCTACCTTATGAGAGGAACTAAAACAAAGAATTTCCAGGACGAGTATTATCCTTGATAATATTTTGGCCCTACTCACACAGAGAGTCTTATACAAGAGTTTGAATGATGGCAGTCTAGTACTGATGATGACCTCTACTGTTTTTATAACTTGCTGCTGGGCTTCTTTAGCAACCTTGGTGCATCAGTTGTACCAGTTCATCATACAGCTAGTCAAGATGCTCATATATAGAAACTGACCAGCAGCTTCTGGGGGAGATTAGCTCTCCTTAGCTCTCTTAGAAAATGGCGGCATTGTTGTACTTTGCCTATAAAAACCAAGATGTTGATGCCAGACCAGGACAGGGTCCTCTCTGATGGTGACTCCTAGAAACTTAAACCCCTGTGTCCCCACAAAAAGACAAATGACACATTTGACAAACGATAACATGTATTGTGTGCCAAACAGCATGCTAGTGGCATGTGTGTCTCAATCTGATTCTGCTCTCTAAGCCAAAAAATGTTTATTAATCTGGTAAACTGTAATAAACAGATGCTTTATTTTGTTGTTCAATTTGTTTTCTTAGTTTTTAGAGAAAGTTTTTCTATGGTATGTCTTTTTGGTCTCATGTCTTTTTTTTATTAATTTAGAACCCATATCAAGAACATAAACCTTTTGAAGCATTTATTTTTTTTGCAAGAAATTATTTATATTCTAGTCATTAATAATATTTAAAAAAACTATTATTATCATTGCTAGCCATCGGCTTCATTAAATTATACAAAGGAACTTTGTGATTTGTTTGCTACACTTTTAATTCACTGAAATGCTCATAAAATGTTTATGTGGGAATTGCTAAACCACATTATCCATCCATCCATTTTCCAACCCGCTGAATCTGAACACAGGGTCACGGGGGTCTGCTGGAGCCAATCCCAGCCAACACAGGGCACAAGGCAGGAACCAATCCCAGGCAGGGTGCCAACCCACCGCAGAACACACACAAACACACCAAGCACAATTTAGAATCGCCAATCCACCTAACCTGCATGTTTTTGGGCTGTGGGAGGAAACCCACGCAGACACGGGGAGAACATGCAAACTCCACACAGGGAGGACCCGGGAAGTGAACCCAGGTCTCCTAACTGCGAGGCAGCAGCGCTACCACTATGCCACCGTGCCGCCCAAACCACATTATGTTCTTTAAATTGTTAGGATTATGTTGATTTGGTTTACTATAAATATGATAGCCCTGATAAAATAATCTACTTAAATGGTGTGCTCTTAGTTAAATGGTACCTTAAAATGACATTTTGTGAAGATTAACAGTTAAAATAATATCATGTATTCTTACAAAGCACTAATTATCTGATTTAATAGTGATTATTATGATTATTGTAAGCAGAAGTGGAAAAGGTGCTAAAAAATCTCTTTAAATGCTGTCTACTCATTACATAAACAGAAAATTACTTTAGTAAAAGTATCTTGAAACAATTTACAATTTAGTTACCGTAGGAAAAAAAAATCTACATTACTAAATGTCCACATCTTGTGCATTGGAAAGCATGAGCAGAATATTCATAGCAGTAATAAGTAGAACTTATTAATCAAATGGTGAACAATTGTTTTAGTCCACCACCTGCCTCAATGCTCCCACTGGATAGTTGTGGGAAATGCCACTGGTGGCCACGATACTCCTAGTGTTATGGCCACAGTCGATGTCACTGTGAATGGTCAAAATCTTCAGACATCAGGCACTGTCTAGTAGTGTTGTCAGTCTAGTAGTTGCACAGTTTCTATGTTAATCTTTGTGGTAGTTCTTCAAGGGTAAAGGCCAGCCAGGCTGCTCATTGGTTCCTTTCTATGTCACTCATCCATCATTGTTCTGCCCTTTTCTCATCTGTGTGGTTTCCTTCTAGTTCTGACATTGCAATTTATATATTTTTATACTATTTATACAGTACTGTGCACAAGTCTAAAGCACAAAGAAGGAATGCTTTCAGAAATAATGCTACAAACAGTCTTCATTAGTCACTAAACTTCCTTTAAAGTGGAGTAAACAGAATAAAGAACAAATGAACATTTGATGTGATCACCGTTTTCCTTAAAACAGCACAGATTCTTTCAGTCACATTTGCATGCAATTTCTTTGGGTTCTTTGGTCTAAGCATATTGGAGAACTTGCCACATTTCCACCAAAGACTTTGGCTGTCTTAATTGACATCTATCTCTGCAAGTAACCCCCAAAATGATTGATGATGTTGTGAGGGGGCCATACAATCTGTTGTAGATGTCTCTGTTCCTTTTTTCAATTTAGATAGTTTTTTATGTCCAGTGGCTGTGGGGCATCTGTTGGTGAAGAAAGATTCACGGATTTTGACTTTGCTGATGATGGTGTGATCTTTGCGGAGTCAATGGAGGCTCTGATCGGGCACTCGAGAGACTGAGTGAGGAGTCTGAGTGTGTGAGCTTGCGAGTGTCCTGGATAAAAACCAAGATCCAAGCCTTTAATGATCTCTTGGGCATGGCCATAAGCAGTGTGTCTGTTTGCGGAGAGAGTGTCGACCTTGTTGAGAGGTTTACTTACCTTGGCAGTGACATTCATGTCTCTGGTGACTCTTCCTATGAAGTCAGTAGACGGATTGGGAGAGCATGTGGAGTCATGAGATCGCTGGAAAGGGGTGTATGGCACTCCTGATATCTATGCAAAAGGACAAAAGTCCAAGTCTTTAGAGTCCTGGTGCTTCCTGTCTTGCTATATGTTTGCGAGACATGGACGCTATCCAGTGACCTGAGACAAAGACTGGACTCCTTTGGTACTGTGTCTCTCCGGAAAATCCATGGGTACCATTGGTTTGACAGTGTGTCGAATGAGCAGTTGCTCATGGAGTCCCGAATGAGGCACATTACCTGCATAGTGTGGGAGTGTCAGTTATGGCACTACAGCCATGTGGCGCGTTTCCCTGAGGGTGATCCAGCTCGTAAGGTCCTCATTGTTGGGGACCTAAGTGGCTGGACCAGGCCAAGGGGTCGCCCACGTAACACCTGGCTGCAGCAGATAGAGGGTCATTTCCAGAGGGTGGGACTGGACCGTATGTCTGCATGGGGGGGGGGGGGGGGGTGCCAACCGGGATCCCAAGTTGTTTCGTCATGTAGTGGGTACCGCAACGCACTGTACCAGTGCATGCTCCCCAGCTTGACTTGACCTTATGATTTTGACCAATTGTTTGGGGTCATTGTCATGCTACAGAATGAAGCTGGGAATGATCAGATGCCTCAATGCTGGTATTGTATGATGGATAAGAACCTGTCTGTATTTAAGAACAATGCAAGACTGGTTTCTTTTTCCTTAGTCACAAAAGCTGATCAAAACCATTATCAAGTTGACAGATATTTATAGAAGAAGACAGTCTTCAAAAGTATTTTTCCAGTTATTGCTCAGTAGTTCTTAGACGATTACAGCAGTTTGTCACCTGCTAGTTAAGTGTGTGTTCAATGTAATGCTGGAAGAGCTCTTCTTTTTTTTGGCTAAGAGGACAAAACTCTTGCTGGCATCCCTCTGTGTAACCAGTTCTTAGGAGTCACACAACTAAGAACGGCAGAGACTATGGACTCGCCATTACAGTTCTCAGTGTTGAATTTTTTGCTGTAGCCTTTTTTAATGACTGAAGCCAAAAACTTTTCAAACACCCTTATTCTTATACAAGAAATTACTGCTAGATATTACTAGCTTAGTAATGTATAACCACACACTTTTAGGAAGTAATGTATACGCTAAATGTACATCATGTATGTATCAGCCACTGAAGAAGAACACCTTTTTAAAAATGATGCAACCTGTTATCCTAGCTTACCTTTTGGATAACTGAACACCACTGCTATTGTCACAACAGTAAGTTGTTAACAGAATTTTTCAGTACCATCAGCTATGATTTTTATCGTTCATGCTGTATTATTTTTAACACTGCTACTATATAAATCATCTTACTTCTGCAAGTTTTTGCAGATTTGAGGAAGGGTTCTTATATGCAGGTAACGTCATTGTTTTTGGGATGCACTTTACACTTCATAATAAAGCTGTTTAGTCACACCCTTGTCACTCCAAACTCCCAATTCGTATGCTTTTAATGCATATCAAGTACAAAAGTTATTTTAAAGCTTGGAATTATTATTTGGAATAAAAATGCTTTTTTTTTTTAATCTTATGTAACACTCACTTGCATGCTGTCTCTTATAATGTGTTACAATGTCATTTCACTGCCAATAAGACAGCCAAATAGCTTTTCACTTATAATCCTGTGTAGACAGACAGGCTGCAAAGTTTGCTTGCATTTGAAATCTGTCTCCGTTAACAAGCACCGACATCTTAATGAGACAATATTTATGGCAAAGAATTTCTCTGCAGGGCCCTGTTCTTTACATCCTTTCAATATTCCTAATATTTGATCTAGGGATCTTATTATTAAAGAAATGTTTCAAATGTAATTACACTTGTTTTAGAGTGGCCATATAATTCGTCATCACAAAGCCCCTGTGGGACTTCACACGTCTCAGCCATGGAGTGTGTTGGTTAACTGTTGTCATTCTTTCAAAATACCCTCTTGCTGATGGCGTAATTATGATTCATATTCAACAATGCAAGGCATTTAGGGTAATTTATGTCAGGCTTGTTCTCGGTTAATATTTTGCTTTTTTTTAATTTGTTGTTTATAGTTTAGATCACTGAAAATGTCTTCTGTCCTTGGAATATATTTTCAATCTTGAAGAGGAAAAAAGGTGAAGAAAGAGTGACATCTGTTTAGCTATCTATGCCAGGACAAAGAAAACAGAACAGCCATAAGCTGGTTGAGCGCCACAAGAAAGCTTTCCTGTCAAGGGGCTTGTTGAATCCAACAGCAGAGATACATTCTACCCACAAACATACCTCCAGTATGCTAATGGCATACGCATGCTGCCATAAAGCTCACATCAGCTCCCATTAGTCTGAAAGCTAGATGGTGCTGCAGTGGCTCATTCTGCTTAGACATGATTTCGAAGCAGCAATCTAATTCACCAGAGGAAGAAATTTTGCTGAATTGTTTTGCATTCGTATTGGCTATCCTAGTAAAGATTAATTAGTAACATAATCAATTGGAACTTTGATCTGATAAACAAAAGGACATGCAATTAGCATTGTAATCCTATGTGACTCAACCATGGCTATTCGGTGCTTTTTTAGATTATAGTGTGATCACTAACCTTTTCTTAATGCAGGATGTTTTGGGTTAATGGCACACATGAATAGGAAAGAATATTTGTATTGCATATCTTGATGAAATCTATGAAAATATACTGTTCCCACTAAAATAAGGATTAGTAAAACAGCAAAATGTCAATGGCAGTGTGACAAGTGTTTGAATGAGTCAATACACAGTCATCCAAACAGATCTAAGAAAAAACTGAAAAATATTGTACTCAAGCAGGTGTCTAAGAGCCCCCGGGATATCCTGGGAAATATTTTTGAAGGTAATATGTACTTTTTTCTTTTTGTCATCTTGCTAAGTTTGTCTAGAGTACTAGGGTGTTGTACCGTGTTATCCATTATGGATGTAGTGCGAAGTCAAGCAAAATGACACCTTTTATTGGCTAACTAAAAAGATTACAATATGCAAGCTTTCGATGCAACTCAGGCCCCATTACGTCTTGCCTGAAGAAGGGGCCTGAGTTGCCTCGAAAGCTTGCATATTGTAATCTTTTTAGTTAGCCAATAAAAGGTGTCATTTTGCTTGACTTTTCACTAAGTTTGTCTAGCAAAATAAAGAACAATGAGCAAGGGAGTGCAATGACTTATGTAATGGCATGTCTACACAGACTGTCGAACCAGGGGAATCTGTAGATGCACCTGAAAGGACAAGTGGTGGAAAAATAGTAGCACAGACTACAAAAACAAATACAAATGTTTTTTATTACAGTATCAGCAAATAATATTTCTAGCATCATGCACTTAACACAAAGTCCTCTGGAATGGCTTGGAATATTTACAACAATAAACATAAAACAAGTGATGGTGAGTATTTATAATATGTACAATGCCTCACAAATCAAAAGGTGTAGAAAAAAATAAGAAAAACAAACAAACAAACAATTCTGCTTTCTCCTCCTACAAGTAAGGTAAAAAAATCAACGGGACAAAAAAAAGGAACAATTGGCAAACATCAAAAAGAAGAAAAAAATAGCACAAGCACAATTGAGAGAAAAAAATCAGTGCAAAATGTTTAAATAGGAACACTCTCTAAAAGTGTAGCATGCTCACTCTGCAACTCTCTCCAATGGTAGACAGTCTAAAGTCCATCCCTGCTGGGTATCCATCAGTTTTATATGCCTGCCATGTTTACATCACCAATCGCTTACTGCTTTGGCATGGTATACCTAATGGATGACACTGTGGTGACATTCCACCCCGAATGTTCCAGATAGATAGATAGATACTTTATTAATCCCAAGGGGAAATTCATATACTCCAGCAGTAGCATACTGATAAAAACAATATTTAATTAAAGAGTGATAAAAATGCAGGTATAACAGACAGTAACTTTGTATAATATTAACGTTTACCCCCCCAGGTGGATTTGAAGAGTCGCATAGTGTGGGGGTGGAACGATCTCCTCAGTCTGTCAGTGGAGCAGGACAGTGACAGCAGTCTGTCGCTGAAGCTCCTCCTCTGTCTGGAGATGATACTGTTTAGTGGATGCAGTGGATTCTCCATGATTGACAGGAGCCTGCTCAGCGGCCTTCGCTCTGCCACAGATGTCAAACTGTCCAGCTCCGTGCCTACAATAGAGCCTGCCTTCCTCACCAGTTTGTCCAGGCGTGAGGTGTCCCTCTTCTTTATGCTGCCTCCCCAGCACACCACTGCGTAGAAGAGGGCACTCGCCACAACCGTCTGATAGAACATCTGCAGCATCTTATTGCAGATGTTGAAGGACGCCAGCCTTCTAAGGAAGTAATAGATATCCCCTATTTCCAAGTGTCTTCATTCACACTTGTGTCCATAACTGGTAGCCGGTATATGTGGGAGCACAACCACTTTCTGGTAACTTCCTGAGCTTCTGCAGGATCTTAACTCTTACAGCTCCCCTTTTGCACAACTGACTTGCATTTTCGTTTTCCTGACGGTAATCACGCTGTTACAAATGCAGATTTAATCAGATGTCTATCCATCGGCATGTGTGAAGAAACACCAGGCTGTTGCTGCACAAGCACTCAAGATTTCAACCAGTGTGATACACCTCCTCCCTCGGAGGTAGAAAATCAACATCTTTTAATTAAAGAAAGAAACTCATCATCAAATGGGATAAGTTTGATAAAATATTTTCAATCAGTAATCAGGCAGAAGAAAAGATGTTCATTTTGTCATTTAATTACTCCTTGGCAAATGCCTTAGAGCAGAGCTTCTCAGACTCGGTCCTGGGGGCTCACTGTGGCTCCAGGTTTTTGTTTCAACCACATTCACAATCAGTGACAACATCTGATAACTCCGACATTTGTTTAGCTGGTGTTTTTTTCCTGTTCTCTTATTCTACATTCAGAAAAGCACAGCAGCATGATTTTACATTTATAAGACATTTAGAAATATTTCTGCTTTTGCCATAGACTTAAATGCTTAACTCTTTTTTTGTTGATTTCATTATATTTTGCCCTTTCTGTATGAAGTCTGCTCCCTTCATTATATCTTAATAATGACAATTAAAAACAAGCAGAGCAGACGTCCAAGCAAACAACACTGAATCATGAAAGGCTGCAACTACTTTAGCGTCAGACCCATTCATTAATAAATAATGGTTTAATTAAACAATTACAACACCTGGAAAACTAGAATGAAAATCAAGATGAAAATATTGTTAAAAAGAAAAAAAAATACAGTATTCCCATATAACTGCTTAGTACATTTTAATTAATTTTTTTTTTACCAAACTTAATATTCTAATTTCTATATTGTTCCTAAAACAATACAGAATCTGGGACATAACAGTTCACTGCCCAGGAGACCAATTAAAAAAAGAAACTAGTTGGAACAAAAACTTGCAGTCACAGTGGGTCCCCAAGACCAAGTTTGAGAACCCCTGCCTTAGAGGGAGCATTCATCATAGTAGTCAGCACAGTCAGAATGGTCAAAACACAAAGGGTGGAGGGTGCTTTTATATATTATTAAATTTACATACAGCGTCAATCAATGCACACATTTACTCTGGTTGGTACATTCGTTTACACATCAGATAATTTAGGAAATAAAAGTATATTTTTGTTATACTCCTGTTCTTCCAATAAAGGTGCTATATAAATAAAATGTATTCTTCTTATTATATTATTATCTTTAGGGGTAGCTGCTATCCCCGAAATTTCTGTGTATGCGAAAACTGTCCAATCTTGTTTCTACAGGACAACTGCTGATCTTAGTCATCTGTTAGAATATGTTGTGTATCATGTTTTTGTTGTTCACTTGACCTTTATCTGATTCCCTGATATGCCTGAATAGGTCCCTTACATTTATTAACCCTTTATGCTATTTCTTTAAGATGAATGCTATGTTACCCTAAAATTATTCTCTCACGCCTTCCAGCTTGAATGTCCAGTGTCACTTCTTTCTATAGTGTGCCTCCACAGCCATTGCTTTTCCAGAGCCTCTGTGAACCTACAGTACCTCAAACGTAACTGCAAATTTCATAATTAATTATAAAAGGAAAGAATAGCTGTTATTAGCTATTGGTGAAAATGGGGTTATATGAAATGACCAAAAGAATTGATTTTGGTTTGAACAGTTCTGTGTTTTATTTGAATATCCCTTTTCTAGTTATAACAAGGTACAGTACTTGACTAATTAAAGAACACCTTAGGGCTGGTATTGTGGGGAAGGGTGGTCCCAAGAGCAATTATATTTCTTAGGAAATTAATTACTGTTGAAAATCATGAGGGACAAAAAGCACAATATCAAAAGCATTTGCCATGATGCCGTCCTAAAAGGGAATTCTAAAAATAATATTTAATGTGCTATGTAAATTTAATCAAGAATGTACATTCTCTGAGCAAATTATTAGGAACACTATACTAATACTGGGTAGGGCCTCCTTTTGCTCTCAAAATAGCCTCAATTCTTTGTAGCATGAATTTCCTAAGTTGAGACTCTGGTTCATGTTGACATGATTGCATCAGACAATTTCTGCAGATTTGTGAGCTGCACATTCAAGTTTTAAATCTACTGTTCTAACACATCTCAGAGGTGTTGTGCTCAAGCTTTATAATGCACTGGCGAGGCCTCATCTGGAGTACTGCATACAGTTTTGGTCTCCAAGCTACAAAAAGGACATAGCAGTGCTGGAAAAAGTCCAGAGAAGAGTGACTAGGCTTATTCTACATCTTCTTATTACTACAGGGGATAAGTATAAGGAAAGAGTTAATAGCGGAGTCTGTTCCGTATAAGCAAAAGGAGATTAAGAAGTGACATGACTGAAGTGTTTAAAATTACAAAGGGAATTAGAACAGTGGATCGAGTCTGTTATTTTAAAAGGAGTTCAACAAGAACATGGGGACACAGTTGGAAACTTATTAAAGATAAATTTCACACAAACATTAGGAAGTTTTATTTTGCACAGAGAACAATAGATTAATAAAGTATCTATCTATCTATCTATCTATCTATCTATCTATCTATCTATCTATCTATCTATCTATCTATCTATCTATCTATCTATCTATCTATCTATCTATCTATCTATCTATCTATCTATCTATCTATCTATCTATCTATCTATCTATCTATAGACACACAGAATAAGTTACCAAGTAGTGTGGTAGATAGTAGGGCTTTATGAGCTTTCAGAACTAGAGTTGATGTTATCTTAGAAAAATTAAGTGGATAGGAATGGCGAGCTTTGTTGGGCTGAATGTTCTCATTGAGATTTTTCTAATGCTCTAAAAAAAAGTATTCTATTGTATTCAGATCCAGAGACTGAGAAAGCCACTGAAAAAACAGAACTCATTTTCATGTTCATGAAACCAGTTTGAGATGACTTTTGCTTTGTGATGTGGTGTATTATCATGCTAAAAGTAGCAATTAGGAGATGGGTAAATTGTGACCATGAAGGGATACACATGATCAGCAACAATATTCAGTCTGTGGCATTTGTGCAATGATTGGTTGGTATTAATGGGCCTAAAGTGTACCAAGAATACATTCCTCAGACCAGCAACACCACAAGACTGAACTGTTGACACGAGGCAGGTTAGGTGCATGGATTTATGCCATTGGTGCCAAATTCTGACCATACCATCTTTGTGCCTCAGCAGAAATCAAGTTTCATCAGACCAAGCTATATTTTCTCCAATCTTCAACTGTTCAGTTTTGGTGAGTCTGTGCCCAATGTAGCCTCAGCTTTCTGTTCTTGGCTGGCAGGAATAAAACCTGATATGGTCTTCTAATGTTGTAATCCATCCAACTCAACTTCTGATGTGTTGTATTTTCAGAGATGCTTTTCTGCTCATCACAGTTGTACTGAGTGGTTATCTGAGTTACCGCATCCTTTCTGTCAACTGATACCAGTCTGGCCAATCTCCTCTGACTCCTCTCATCAGGAAGGCACTTCCATCTCTAGAACTGCTTCTTACTGGATGTTTTTTTTGGTTTTGTTTTTCACACCATTCTGAGTAAAACTCTACAGGTAGTTACATGAACACTCAAACCAGCCATCTGGCACCAACAATCCTGATATCACTAGTTATCCACATTGTGGTGTATGATGTGGGCATTAACTGAAGCTCCTGGCCTGTGCCTGCATGCTTTTATTCTGCTACACGAGTTTCTGATTAGATAATTGCATGAATAAGCAGATGTAGAGGTGTTCCTAATATTTTGCTCAGTGAGTGTAGATTCCCAGATATTAATGTAAATAGAAAGGATGTCCACCAGGACCCCCTTCTAGAAATTTAACAGATGTAAAGGTAAGCACTATATTCAGTATCAGTGAAACAGAGGCAATAACATTCTGTAAACAGCATGGGCCTGTGATAGTTTTGTAAAGCATGCTGAATGGGAGATGCTTGAACCTTTTCAACTGACAGATTTCAGGCAAGTATACAAATCTGAAAGTCTTCTAATGCTGAATATAGGTGCAGTGTATTCTGGGAAAGCTGAAAGGCAAAGCAGTATTCAGAGCATTTTACATAGTTAGAAAGTGAAGCAGGACTTTACAATATTATGTACAGCCAGTCTGTTTGCAGCTTTGAGTAGCTTTTGACTCCCTTGGGAAATCAACCTTGACTTGGTGATAATGAAGTAGTAAGCTGTCTGCTATGCTGGTGGAAAGAAAGCCAGGTCTGGGCACTTAATTTGAGCAAGAAAGGGAGGTCGGCTGCCTTATTTTTAGACTTTTTTCAAAAAGAGTTCAGTTCTCAGTACAGATCAGTTGGCACTTTGTGGCAAAAATGGAGTATTTAGTTCAGTTGTTTTTCTGACAAGTTTGTAAAGAGCTGAGCTCAGCTGCAAACACAGAAACTTAAAACTAGCTTGCTATCTGCTGCTGTTCAGTTGTTGGACACATAGAAATGAGCTATCTTCACGGCAAGAGATCTTTCTTTTGATTTCTTGCTTAAGGACATGTAATCTGCAACTAAGGAACTGAACCATCTCAGAATTCATGATCCAGGACTGAATGAAGACTCCATGAACCCACCCAGATTGCATAATTCTTTGTGATGCTTGTTTTTGCTGCTATTGATTATAATGCATTGTGAGAGTTCAGCCCGGACACAACCAGACGACACCGGCAGTTCTTAAAACACACACGTTTAATAAACAAAAGGTCCCCCAAGACACAAATCCCGCACACACGCACAGTGCTTCCAGCACCAAACACCCTTATTCGGGCCTTTCAATGTCCATGGGCCACCTCTCTTCTGTCCGCTGGAGCTTCATCCTCCTCCAACTCCCGACTCTTGCTCCCCGAATGTATGAAGGCGGCCCCTTTTATATTTACCCGGATGTGCTCCAGGTGCTTGTTGATGACCTTCCGGCGGCACTTCCTGGTGTGGCAGAAGTGCCGCAGGAGCAGCTGGATGCACTCCAGGCATCCCTGGAAGTTCCTTCCTCCACCTGCCCAGGTGTGGCGGAAGTTCAGATCTCCCGGGCTCCACGATGCTTGGGGCACCCCCTGGTGGCAGCCACGGGCCCCAGGGGTTTGAGCCTCCTTGCTCCATCCCCGTGGTCCCCTCCTTATCCAGGGTGGTTGCCCCCTCGTGGCCCGGGGGACGTACACACTGCCTCCTGGTCCTTCCAGGCATCCTAGCTGGGTCTGGCCCCTAGCCTCCTGCCACAGCATATAAATACTATATGTATTTTTAAGTAAAAACTTGAAGACAGTCCTTGTCTGTTTGATTACTGGAGTGCTGGATTGTCATTGCTTGTTTAGCTGCAATCTCATAATGGTGCAATGGTCACTTTCTATAGTCCTTTATTGGTGGTAAACTGGGTTGAGGTGAAGGAGTGAAAATAAAAGGCTGTTCTGGTCAGTGAGCAGTCAACCATTAGAGGTCCCAAGGGTTAAATACACAGCGTACAATACAGAAAGTGCCACAGGAAACAAGTTACGGATAACAGAGTTATAACTAGCATTAACATTTCTTCCTATCCACGATAAAGAAAAGAGGTTAGTTGGTAACTTTCATGTTAGGTCTGTATCACAGGTGATCTTATAACTTGATAAAACATTTGCCAAACAAATATGTTTTCAAATTTAAAAATTCTTTACATTTCTTTGCTTATGATATTTGCATATTGTTAATGTGATATTTTTATCTCCATCTTGAAATATACGCTCCTTTTATATTAGCCATTCTTCTTCCCAACAACTGAACCTTCACCAACACTAATTCTCCCAATTCCAAGCTTACCAGACTGGTAGAAGAAGGGTGGGTTTACAGTCCTGGCCTTTGTAATAATAATTAGTTGTTATGTTTTTGTGTATTGTGAACCTGTAGACCATGTTTACATTGTTTATGTTTTATTTTCATATTTTTCTGAAAAGTTTATTTTGGCTTTTGTCTTGTTTTTAATATAAAAATTATTTTACTTCAGTCTTCACATTAATAACATCACGGGAGTGACGCTATAAAGATACAATGGTTTCAGTATTCACTATCCCTCAGTGCATAAAACAAAGTTTGGTTTGGCAACGTTAGCTTATTTCTAATTAGGGCCAAGTGCTTCATTTTAGGTTTCTTGACTTTCACTTATGTCTTTGACTTAACTTGATTTTTTGACTTTTGATGTTTTCTCAATCCATTTTGATTTCCTCTTTACTCCTTTGTTTCCTGCTTCCACTACATCTTGTGTCCAGTTCTATCACCTGGTGTTTTTGGAATAATCCTCAAACAATTCATATGTCCCCAGGACTACTTCTGGGGAAACTTGAGGATCAACTTCTGGGGTTAGTGATGCTGTACAGAAACCCTGCTGCCCAAAGGCAAGAGGGGACCATGAACAATAAGGAGGAAGTCTTCTCTGCTACCCTCTAGGGGATCTGGAGACTCCTGATCAACAATCCGCTTTTCCCCTGTGCCTTTCCATTGCACTTACTCCATTGGGATAACACTGCTGAGGGTCATCAACACTGTTAGTAAATTTAGCACCCCTTATTGCACCACAAAATAGCTTAAACCCGTTCCCACTTTGTTCTTAAGACATTGTAAGGTCCTGTGAGTGTTGCACAGCACTCTTTGTCTATTGGTAGCTGTTATGATCATTATTCATTTTTTGATTTTTTTTAAATAAGGTATACATCTAATTGGGTTTTTTTGGAGTCAAAGTATCTAAATATATCATCAGTTTCCTGTTTAAGAGCAAAAATCTTTTCACCACAATACCATCTTTAATGTGATATAAGCACCATCATTTTGGAGGCTTTCTGTCAGCGATCCTTCCCAGAAGCGTGACATGAGTGACAACTTTGATGCGACCTCATCTAGGTCAGCATGGGGCTTGTTTCTGTATCCAAGATTAATGGATAAATCACTAATCGCATGCAATCAGACTCTGAATTCTTGCCGTTGTATTTTGAATTTAGCTTATGTCTTTTGGTTTACAAATTTGATTAGCCTTTTCATTTTTGACCATCTGACTGGTTGCTCTTCTGGCTTTGACCTCGGTTTGTTTTCACTATGTCTTTCTCCTAGTTCTTATATCCAAACGTGGATATAAGTGTTGAGGGTGAAGCACAACCACTAAACCAATTTTTGTTTCTTTGAGAGTCCAGGAAGATGACTGACATCACATCCAGTCTTAATGTCACAAGACTTGCCTCTTCTAGTTTTCATGATACATAAAATGCCACCTTCCTGGAAATTGTGGAGCTGCTTCTGAAGAGGCTGGAGCCCCGTCTTTAGAAAGCACGTTTTCCTACTTAGGAGTACCTGACCAGAATACAGATTATGTAATCTAATTATTTTCATTTTCTCTTCTTTGAATTTAACGGGGTATCGCTTTTCGTGTTATTTGAATTTCTTTCATTATATACACGGGGGAGGCAATAACCTGAATGTATTGCTGTCCCCTCTCCTGTACTTCCATATTTTTGGCATCGCTGCCAAATAAGGTTTTCAAGTCTGGTCTGGCTGGGACGCCGGTCCTTGTGTGTCATCCCACTATATATATATATAGTACTTTACCATTTTTAATATGAACAGATCCTATCTGCTAAATTTTTACATTTTCAGCATACAAGTAGAAGGACTAATGAAATTATGAATATATGTCCAGACAAAAAAAGAAAAATGAGCAGGCACAATAAAGTAGAATTCGTCACTTATTGTCCTGTTGCCAAGAGCACAAAGCCTCAGTAACCTTTGGTCAATGAATTTAGTTGTTTTCTCATAACAGTCTCATCAATACACAGCTAAAATGAAAAGCATGGTTTCTGTCGATAAAGTGTGCCAACAGATTTTTCTTTTACTAAGGAACTTTAATCCATTTCATATCTTTTTAACTTACTTCCTAAGGAACTGCTAGGTCCCAGACAGAGGCATTCATTGTGAGAAATTTGCATGCAGACCCCTGCAGGCTCTGTCTTTATCTACATTATGTCTGAGTATACAGTATCTTCCTTTTGGGAGGAAGAATATTTGTCATTGTCTAATTCTGCTTTTCATTCTCTTCCACAATAACTCTTAGGTATCAATGAATATGCATATTTAAACAGCATCAATATACTTACACATAACAAATTGTCCCAGAATATTACCATGACAAAAAAGGTTTTGTGAAGTTCAAGAAAAACACTGTATGTTGTTAAGCATCATGCTAACAGACACAGTACCATATCATAATATGACATATTCTAGAGCCCATAACCATAGTATATGATTCTATAAAATGGCTCAGTAAGGACAGGGTGGACTAACTATAACATTGCTTATTCCAAAGAACCATGCACCCTGTTGACGGATGAACCAGCCTACAAGAGATTACAAGGGATAAGGGCACTGCCAGGATGGCCCAGGACAGCCTAAAGTACCATAAGACACCTCCAAGACAGAGAATAAGCTACACCAGTGAAAGGAGAAGACCTTAACATTCCACTATGGGATTACAAGGGCTGCTAAGGAACTTTGCACTGTGTGCTAGGTGTCCTGGAGGAGTAACCTGCAAGTGCACCAGGACAAGTGTGAAAGAAATACAATCTGGGTGAAGCCATACCGGGCGGCACGGTGGTGCAGTGGGTAGCGCTGCTGCCTCGCAGTTGGGAGATCTGGGGACCTGGGTTCGCTTCCCGGGTCCTCCCTGCGTGGAGTTTGCATGTTCTCCCCGTGTCTGCGTGGGTTTCCTCCGGGCGCTCCGGTTTCCTCCCACAGTCCAAAGACATGCAGGTTAGGTGGATTGGCGATTCTAAATTGGCCCTAGTGTGTGCTTGGTGTGTGGATGTGTTTGTGTGTGTCCTGCGGTGGGTTGGCACCCTGCCCAGGATTGGTTCCTGCCTTGTGCCCTGTGTTGGCTGGAATTGGCTCCAGCAGACCCCCGTGACCCTGTATTCGGATTCAGCGGGTTGGAAAATGGATGGATGGATGGATGAAGCCATACCATGAACCCCAATAAACTAGATGGCAGGTAATCCAAGTAGGTGAACTGGTTCCTGACATTACGAGAAGACA